>NC_134311.1:50229950-50529950 GCF_949628215.1 Phalacrocorax aristotelis | reverse complement strand
TAATCCACACCTCACTTAAATTATTTGTGTTGAAAATACCTGCTTCTTCTTGCTGCAGCTCTTTAGGTGAATTAACTGGCCAGATAATGTGTTTCCTATATTTTAGTGCAAAGGGTGTGAACTTAACAGCATATTAAGTTAATGGGGCCTGACATTCCCTTGGACACATCTCTACCTCACATTAAGTTGACCAGTTTCCAATTGGTATCCCACAGTGCTTTGCATCCTGCTAGGACTAACTGATCAATTTGTCAATGTGCCTCAACTGCTTTTGTGCCAGCCTGCTGTATATCATCTCATTGCTTTCAAATGTTTGGCTGCAGTAAAACTTGAGTCATTCTCCTGCATCCAGAATCATCATGTTGTAGGATAGTACATATCCACTTACGTCCACTTTACATGGACCTACCTGGAGCAGTGCTGACATCCTTTGCTAAGGTAATGCTCTTAAGTTTATAGCAGAAAAAGGATAGCTATAAAACTAAAGAAGCCAAAAAGATGTTCAAACCCCAGCTGCAAAGCACAGTCAAAAACAATAAGCTAGAGACAGCTTAGAAGTAATCAAAAAGAGCTATGGCTCCCATGGCAGAGCTTGTGTCACCTAATGTCCTGATTTCGGTTGGGATAGAGTTCATTTTCCTCCTAGTAGCTGGTGTAGTGCTGTGTTTTGGATTTAGCATGAGAAGAATGTGATGACACACTGATGTTTTAGCTGTTGCTAAGCAGTGCTTATGCTTTCATGGACTTTTCAGCTTCCCATACTCTACCGAGGAGGTGCACAAGAAGCTGGATGGTGGCATAGCTGGGACAGCTGACCCAAACTGGCTGAAGGGATATTCCATACCATATGACATCATGCTCAGTATATAAACTGTGGGGAGTTGGCCAGGGGGCAGTGATCGCTACTTCGGAATGGGGTGAGCATCCGTCAGTGGGTGGTGAGTGGTTGCATCACTTGTTTTCCTGGCTTTTGTTTTCTCTCTCTTTTTTTTGTTGTTTTCCTTTTCATTACATCATCATAATAATCATTATTATTATTATTAATATTATTATTATTTCAAACATTAAACTGTTCCTATCTCAACCCATGAGTTTTCTTACTTTTGTCCTGACTCTCTCCCTCATCCCACAGCTGTTGGGGATGGTAAGTGAGCAGCTGTGTGGTGCTTGGTTGCTGACTGGGGTTAGACCGCAGTACCTACTGTTGTCCTTTCAGCAACTGGACAGGATTTTGTCCTGCAATGCCATTCTCCAGCTGTCATGGATAAAACACAGCATGGCTCTTATGAGGTGGAGCTTTTGTTTGCAGGCCTGGCTTAAACTGTGCTTCACAACACAGAAATCTGGCTTGGGCTGTGGAGACCCTGGTGGAAGGAGATGGAAGCATCCACACTGACCCAACTTTCTTCCCCAAGTCACTTTTATCCTAAGCAAGAAATAGAAAGCAGTTAAACTATACATACTGTGTACTCTCTTCAGATGGATTCAGCAACGATGTACACAATCCAAAGTAGGAGTTTTTCTGAGTGTTTTTTTTTTCCCCAGCCTTTTTATTCAAAACAGCAGTTGCACAAAGGAAGAAGGAGATGTTTCTGAAGGGATTACATGCTCTGTCATCCTCTGCTTGTCATGAATCTCCAACTGTCTTTCAATTCCCTGTTCCCATAACCTTCCTGTTTTCAATATTCTTGGTAGCATCTTCTTGGTCAATGTACCTCTGTTCTTCTGTGTGTTCCAGACAGCAAACTTGTGGTTTTCCTTTCATCCCTTCCCTTTGATAATAACAGACCTTGCAGTGTGAATATGTTTGTAGTGTACTGTGAAAGTTAGCCACTACCAAAATCAGCTGCCGTTTCACTGCTCTATAGCTTGGAATACAGATGCGTTACAGATGTTGTAGCATTATATATCCCATCCTTACCTTATCACGCTCTAACAACCTGATTTCATGGAAATTAATAAAATAGCAAACAGAACAATATCTACATTTTCTTGAGGAATATTTTACTGTCTTGTTTGCATGCATCTTCATCTGGGCCAAGAACATTAAAGTTCTGAATTTTTATGTAAAATTATTTCCTGATGATTTCACATGTATCTACAGTCACGATGAGTATCATACCACTTCCACAATGCTGAAAATCAGAATGAATATAAGTCTAAATTATACAAAAATAATTAGGTATTGTTATGGCCAAGGTTTCAACACAGCCTTGTGTTACAAGCTACACTTCCCCAGGTGACATGTTCCACAGGTGGCTAGCTAGTGGAGGTCTTGGGTGCATTTGGAGGAAAGAGTGTGGAGGTGGAAGCCTGGGAGAGGCTAAGGTACAGAAATAAGTCAGTATGGGCTATCATCTAGTCAAATTATATTGTTTGCAGAGCTGGGATTTAATGAAGGGAGAGACAAAGGCTGTACTGCCTCCCCAGCATGTCTGCCTGAACCTCTGTGGAAGAGGTTTAATAGAGGTTTCATGATACTTTCTTGATATCGGCTCCATGAAAAATTCAAAAGGAGGAATCTCTTTCTCTGCAGCAGATAGGAGCCATGTCAAAAGTCTCACAAAGGCTCTGCTGTCATCCACAGCTAAGACACGTTATGGTGGGGTAACCCTGGCCAAATACTTACCCAGCTGCTGACTAACTCTGCTGCCCTAACAGAACAACAGGAAAAATAGGATGAAAATGCTAGTGCATTGAGATAAAGGCAGGGAAATTGTTTACCAAGCACTCTCATGGGCAAATCAGGCTTGACTTGGGGAAGATAAATTTAATTTATTGCCAGTTAACCTAGATTTGGGTAGTGAGAAGCAAAGACAAAACTAAAACAACACCTTTCCCCCAGGCTCAATTTTACTCTTCACTCCTGACTCCTCTGCTCCCAACACTGAGCAGCACAGGGGGATGAAGAATGGGAGGCTGTGGTCAGCCCATAATAGTTCTTCTCCTCAGATCCTTCCTCCCCACATTTTTCCCTTCCTCCAGCATGGGCTCTCTCCTCAGGCTGTGGTCTTTCAGGATAAACCCAGTCCAGTGTGGGCTGTCCATGGGCTGTCCATGGGCCACAGGGAAATACCTGCCCCACCTCCTCACGCTCATCCTTCTCTATTCTTGGTGTTTCCTCTGCTGTTTCTTACTTTATTTTGTTCCCTTCTCCTCTGATTGTTGGCGTTTTTTCCCTTTCAAAAGTGGCTTTCCCAGATGGACCACCCTCTCACCTGAGGGGCTCAGCTATGCCTTGTGGCAGGTCTGTTGGAACTTGCTGGAATGGGCTATGTCCAGCATGGACTAGCCCCAGCTGCTCCTCACAGTTGTCCCTGCAGCCCCCGCTGCCAGCACCTGGGCACCCGTACCCTGCACAGACATGAAGGAGCCACATGTCACAGGACAACTGACAAACATGATCTCGCACACCCTCCTCATCCCAGGAAGTCTCATCATGGCTGCTTTGTGGTCTTCTCATACTGGAAAGGGGTGTTTGAGTATGAATTCTAGAAATGGAACATAAATTTAACTTGTTCATTAGTTTGTATCAAAGTTGTAAGTGTGATCATTACCAAGAAACATCCTTGTGTTATTGCATTGCGATTTTCCGCAACAAATAGGTATTTCCAGTGTTCTAAGTTTTCCTTAATACAGAACTTCAGCAAATAAGAAGAAACAGGTTCTGGCATTTTAGGGTTCAGAACTGGACTGCTTTAACATGCTAATCATGTAAGTAGCAGTCTTTATTTCTTTTTAAATTTACCATTTTGTCATTTAGGGTCATGAGTATTAAGCAAAGATAATTAGCTATTGAGAGAGCTTACTAACAGTGGTGCTGAATTTCCTAACTGTGGCAATATTTTAATCAGAATTGGTTGTGTTTGTAACAGACATGGTCCAGCTTGTACAGTAATTAATTCTGTGCCCTGTGTTATAAGAAAGGGTCACACTGTTACCTTCTGGCTGTATTCTATGAAACTGCAGAAAAATCTTGGTGCACCTGTGAATGCACCTGCAATTTTTGTTTTGCCTCATGGAAGAAAACAGCAAGAGAACATTTTCCCAGAGCTGCCATGTTATTGTGATCCTGTGGGTGATCTTCCTGGCTGGTAGGAAGCGTAAATACCTCAGTACCCTTTCTGGCTTTGCTTCCTGCAGTGAGAAAAAAAATATTGGGCAAAGAATAAGAGTTTAAATCAGTATGGATTTATTACTTTTATTTCCTTGTTTTAGCATGGAACTTAGTATTAATCTCTAGACACCAGTGATTTAAAAAACAATCATACATAACCCTCTGGGCAATTTTTTCTTTAGTTGTGAACAAGTCTATCCTCAAGCACACCAATGTCCCCCTGGAGAAGAAAAACAACAAGTTGAGGCTAAGACTTCAGAACATATTAATGAAAGGACAGCACATAAAACTGAAAGTCAGTAGTCAATTTTACTGCTAGGATTACCTTCGATTCATTTTCTCTTAATATTTCTATCTCTTGTCTTAGAGAAAGAGAAAAAAAATGAAAATTATGCTCTACGTAATAAATGGTCCAAATAGATCTAGGCTTATTGAGCAGTCTTTAAAAAACAGTCTACAGGCTTAACCCCATCTCTGCCCTGTTATATTTGCAGTCTAAAGAGATATGATAGGTAAAGCCCTGGGGACTGGGATAATGGTAAGGCAAGGCAAGACAATGAAGTAACCTGCCTGAAGTTAAATGGCAGAGTTTGTAGAAGAACTAGAATCAGAATTAAGCCTAGATGCTCTGCCCATGGGTAAATGCCTAGAAGCGTAGGAGTTACCATGCTTTAATGGATTACCACCCATCAACTGAGCTACAATGTTTCTGTGCTATGTAGTCTTCATACTTACTGTATGTGAAATGTGATGCAAAAATTGTTTGCTTATTGTAATTTTATATACACATACTCTGATTAGATTGTTAGGATTTTTGAAACTGTTGAGATCCATGAGAATAAAAAGTGGCACATAATTGGCAAAGCTTTTTTTTTGTTTTGTTTTTGTTTTTCTTTTTTCCTCACTGTTCTAAGATTACTGACATTTCTGGATATCATGTACTGAAAGCAGCCGGGATCTGCATTGCAGATAGGCACTCCTGCAGTGCTAATCTGGGAGCAAGATTTCCTCCAGTGTCATTACGAACCATCCACGCATTACTAAGAAAGTAGAAGAATAGCATGAGGTGAGAGATGCTCAATTTTACTACTAAGCTTAAGGAATATTTGGAAGGAAAGGACACTGAGGGAATCCTCCCTGGAGGATCATATCTACTAATTGTTTGTAGTGTATTAAACCTGATGGTTTGTATGCTCCACATTTATTGTACTTAATGCCTAGAAGAGAGTAGCGCACACACAGTCTAATAATTGTGTTAGTCTCTGATTCTTTCCTACTCCAACTAAAGTACAGTATTTGTGCCCCACCTACCCTCTGAGTGCTTTGCTAGCTACAAAATTAGTACAGACAGCAGGTGGCCTAAAGAAATTGCAAAAAAGCAGCTGATCCGAGTCGGAGCAGACTGTGGATCCCTGCAATGGAACAGGAGATACAGGCTCTATTATACTGCCTGCTCAGTCAGGAGCCTCCCCCATCAGCACTCAGATCCACCCCTCAATAGCAGGAGGCTTCTCAGATCTAACAGCGCACATTACTGAGTTTACTTTAACTCCTTCTCTGTGTTCTTTGCTTAAAGAGTGACAAGGATTTGAGGGCTAGTTTCATAGATTTGCTATTAGTGTTAATGACCTTTGTTGCCCAAAAGACAGTTTTGGGGGGCAGTCTCTAATGAGTTGAGATGTGTGTGTGATACTGAATACTGGCAGGACTGTCTTCAGAGATGCTGTAAGAGCCCTGCTCCCATTTTAGCTGGAAACCCTGTATAAAAAACAATTAACAGAAATAGCAGAAAAAGCCCCACTTAGGGAAAGTGCTTATTTGTGCTGGTTGTCAGTGAGAACAGAACTGGAGGGACTTTTGTTTTGGAAAGCCCAGGTTGGCCAGAGTTGGCATTTAGTTTCATCATCTTCATAGCAGGCTTGGCAAAACGGAAATGATCCTGAGGAAATCAAATGCCTCGGTTTTGTCAGAAGCTGAGGTTAGCTTGAGATCTAGGGAGATGCAGTACAAGACAGGACATGATTAATGGATAGCACCAAGAAGAAAAATTTGGATGTGATCTGGGGAGAACTGGACCTTAGAAAGGGACAAAGGACTTCAGATTCAAATTTGCTTTTGACAAACAGAGTCTGTAAAAATGGTCCAAGGCCTGTTGGTATTTCCCTGAGCAGACGGCAAATAGGGTGCTCTGCACTTACACACTGAAAACCAGTCACACCCATTTTATATTGTATATAAAATCTGTATTATCTGACACTTTAGCTCCAGTTTGCCTATCTGTATAAAATTTGCCTAAGCACCTGAGGTGAAAAGCTGAGAGTATTTGAATGGCAGTGGGTGTAAGGAGCCAGGCTTGCCTGGGAATCAAGCAAAGCCTACTTTCTGGATATGCCTGCAGAATAAGATCATAGCGCCTATAGGTGTATCTTATCTAATGTATCTGATGAAGCTGTGTGGTGATAACAATGGTCACAAGTTGGTTTGCAAAACCCACCCTGAAGACCGTTCATCTGTGACATCTCTGCTGCTGGTCTGGAAGCTATTTCAAGTGTATTTGGGCATGTGGTCGCCAGATTTTCTCAAAGTACTGTAACTGTACCCTGCCATCTGAAGCTCCTCAGTTCAGTATGTTCCATATGCATTCAAAAGCAAAACTGCAAAATTCTTTATTCTGGTGCAACAACCTGAAGTTAGGTATAATGTAATTATGCTTAGTGGAACATGTAGTAATTTGAGTTCAAATACTAGTAATAATAGGCCTTCAAATACAAAATGCCTGTGATTTTGGCATGCCATAAACCCACAGCTTTATTATGTTATATTAGATATCTTTGGTGTTCTTGCATCAAAATTTCAGCAAATCCAGAAATCACAAAATAACAAACTGTCCACTGTAACTGTACAGACACTAAAGTAAAGCAATAGCAACAAATGTTGTGCAGCAGGCATTGTCAGGGTAAATTAACAATTTTAACATTCCCACAGAGTTTGTAAGTATTTTAAAATTTGTAATTCAACAAAGTAGTTAATAACCTTAATTTGCCACATTTCTTGGGAAGCAAACTACCTGAATATTCCACATCACTTTTCTCCAAATCAGTATGATATAAGACGAAAATCTGATCTTTCATTATATTAAAATATTATTTTCAAGCCAACAAAATATATTTCAAGGCACTCAGTTTATGTTTGATCTGTTTTAGGTAAGGTTGTTAACACGGAAGGGAATGTAAGTAGAATCCCTGTCTGGAAACCTATATACAGACTGGTGCTGGTAGGCAGTATATTGTTCATGCTGGAGTCAATATATTGGAGTCAATGCAATTTTATCTCAGCTGGATTTCTGGAAGGGGAGGACTGTGTGTCTGTATTTGCATCCATATCTAATGATACTTTTATTCCCTTGAAATTCAGGTTAGTGCCTATATTGTTTCAGGTGAGGATTGGTTGGGTAAAAGTACCCATCTAACTGTGGTGAATTAAGTAACTGGTAGTCATACAAGTAGTATAGATGGAGCCCAGGCCCTCAAGGCTATCTAGTTCCTTTGCTTCTAAAGGAATTCTATACCTGCATTTTCTTGAGGAACATAGCCATTGTACATTGTGAAGATCATATCGATACTATTAAAAGTCAGGACCTGCAGCACAGAGTAGGTAACTTCTATTTGTAATGGACTTCAGCTAGACTGCAAAGTCATGTCTCCTCAGCTTCTAATTTCTTTACTTCAGGCCAGGTTGAAAAAAACCTGTTTAAGAATCTGCTTGTATGAAGTTCCAAAAAACTTTTCTGTTTCAGTCAACTGAACTTCTACATTTGTGACTTTTGGTTCTTCACCCAGCTGTATTCTGTTGGCTCATGTCTCAGGTATTCTTCATCACCTTGATGTTACAGTTTGCCTACGGGTTAATGATCAGGATGAACTTTGGCAGAAGACATTGGGTTCAAAGAGTTTACAGTTTAATTAGACTTTCCTCTTCTCTAGCCTACTAATTGCAGCATTGAATATTTCCTGAGTTTTCTAGAAAGGACTAGCAAAATCAAAAGGACATACTTCTCCTGATATTTCAGAGAAAGCTGTGAAGTTTCCTGTAAAAACTGCAGCAGAAAATCTTATTTCAGAAAGTGTTAACAAAACTTTGTAAGTCCAGCTGTGGCAGTTGGGGCAAGCCACATTCATGAACACATATTGTACCTATAGTTTGCAAAATTAGAATGAGACGTGGCTATATGGGGTTGTGCTGCTACTGCTTCTAAAGAGTCTGTTTCAGTCAATGTCTTGGAGGGCAACTTTCCTCAAAGGGAAAAAAAGGTGCCATAAATTCTACCAATTAGGGAGCTGCAGTGCCTTCCCCTTGAGTGCTGGATAATTGGGCAGGTGAAAACAGTATGGTGCCATCAAATGAAGGCACATCTGAGTCATCCTGAGCCTTTGTTCACTGGCTCATGTAGGATCGTATCACAACACAATTGCCTTAGAGATTGACTCAGTTTTCAATAATCCTGCATTTGTTAAGGGGGAAAAGAATCTCTGTGGGGGAAAATATTGTATCTAACAGCTACCAAACTGAGGTAAATAAGGTAAAATAGAACTGGAGAATTTTAAGGTAGCTGGCTGAGATTGCTTATTTCCTAAGGACGAAGGTTACATGCCTCCTTGTCGATCATAGGTGGTAGGTTCTCTTTCACTTTTATCTCAGTTCCTACAAGTTATGACAAGTGAGAAATAACTGTAAAAACAATTTCCCATCCTTTCTGCCTTCTTTTTCTGTAGTTATGTTATAGGTAGGTTTTCAGGTTTCTAATGTTTTCCCTAATTTTATGCCTCTTGTTCAGGAGTGCAGCTCAGCTGCAGTGTGTTTGTGGCTGTGTACACACATACAGTTTAGTTTATGTAAGTTTGTATCTCCTTATTTTTCACAAGTACAATATGCAGCAAAACATAGACTTCACTTTTTAGCCCAAGTCCAGGAAATTCAGATATTTATTGCATTTGTGCATTGTGTATTGTCTCACTTAAATGTTTCTAGAGCAGTGATATATTTGATGTGCCTCTGCTGAATTATTTCAACACTAAGACAAACTGCTTATCCCATATAACCCAAATTCAGCAGGCTGAGTAGCCTACTTAGTAGTCAACTCAGAGCAATTAATTCTTTGATGGTTTCTCTTATGCCTACACAAATCTTATTAGTTTTCATAGTGTTCTTTCAGAAACCCAAGAATCTACAACCAACTCTCCACCTTAAACTTGAAACATATTAGTTGAAAATAACACGTGTATATAATGAAACACTAAAAGGAAATATAAAACTGTCCTCAATCAAGACATGTTTCCTTGGAATGTAATAGATCTTGCACAGTCATGCAAAATTCTCCTATTTTCATATACAGTTCTCTTACATGAGCTTCTGTCTATCATGAAAGGCTTAATTCTTAATATCCTGAAATCATACTAGGGCACAAAACAGGTTCAGTATTCAAATTTTTAATGTTTCAAGATGTTTTTCAGTTTCATTTACAGTCTAAGATTATCTATGACTAGACTCTCTAGCTCTTGTTTGCCTCAAGCTGAGTGCTTTGTAACCTCCATGTATTTGGCTGAATATTCTGCTGGTGTGATGAACAGAGATTTTTCAAGTTTTCTTTCTCAGATCACTGTGTTTCTTTTGTGCTGAATTTGCTTAGAAATATATCTCTAGTTCAGCTGTGCTTAGGGTGATACAAAATGGGTTTAAAAAATAAAAAGGAAAGGTTTTATGTCTCTTATACTTTCCATCTAATGAATACTTTCTATCTAATGAATGTTTTCTATCTAATTAATAGATACAACCAAAACTTAAAAGTAAATAATCTTTTCTATTTTTTCCTTTGAAGAAATATTTAATCAAATACTATTTTCCCCCTATTTCTTGCAAATCTCTGGAGAAATGACGCGACTGCTTTCTCAGCATTTTAAGATGGAGCTGAATACTTCTAGAATATTTGCTAAATACTTGAGTCATGTTAAAAAAACCAAGTACAATCAAGAAGATAGCCTGGTTATGAACTCCTTCTTCTCCCTGTGTCTGGTACTCGTTTTGGCACTTTAAATAAAAATTGCAGGGACTGTTTATGTAAATGGATTCTAAACCTTCTATAGGGATGGAACACATGTAATATTGATACTGTAATTTCTCCTGCTAAATGGCCCTCCTTGCTAGTGTGATTAAACCATCTGACCTTGCAAATAATTAAATCTTTTGACCAAAAGTTGAATGACAATATTCTTAGAACCTGATATTGACATTAATGAAATTACCATGGTAGGTGGGATTGCAAAAATACTTTGAAATGTGCAGCTAACCTGTGGAAATCCCTCAAATCTAGATATTGATGTATAAAGGAAAAACAAGCAACAGTCTTTGCATGTATCGGCTTGGCAAAAAATTCACTGCATGAGAAAATAGACATTTGAGGCAAAATATATGAGAAAGCTACTCAAACCCAGTAACTGTAGAAAAGGGGATATTAGAGGAACAGATCCTACTGTTAGACCTGTTTACAGAGCAGTATTCTGTATATATAGGTGTTCATTTGCTTGCTGAAGTAAATGCTTTTGGTTTTGTTTCTTCTTCCTAAGCAGCTTGACCCTTTTTGGTAGTGCTGTATTAAGTCACTTTGGGTAAGTGGAACTCCCTCTTTGACAGCTTCGGGAACGTGATGCCAACTCAGGTGTGAGCTGCCCTACTGTTGGGAGGAGAAACACTGTTGAGACTCTACCAACAGATCTATAGAAAATGAGCATTGCTGGATCTTTCTTTCCTTTTTCTTCTTCTTTTTTTTTTTTTATTTTCCCCTAAAGCTCATAGGCTTTGAAAGTTGTTAGGTGATATCTAACAAATGCATGATCAAATTAATATTTTTCAAGGGTCTGAAGAGACATTAATTGTGCACAATGCTTAAATAAGATATTCTCAATCCTTTGTTTAGATGGGTTTTCAGTAATTAAAGAACATAAGAATTTTATTTGGATCCAACATTCTCCATTTGTAATTATCCTCTTGAAGTCCCTTTGTAATTATTCTTTTTTTATGATCCTTTACATTAGCATATTCAATCTAAATTGTTTAATTGGATGATAGTTTACTCAAATTACAGATGCATAAGTTTTCTGTAAAACAGTCAAGAAAATAGAGAGCTTTTGAGCTTGTGATATGCTAAGAAGAAAAAAAAAGTATTGTACTGTTGTTAACTGCTAATTCAAATTTACTCTTTTTAAGTCCCTATTCTATTTACTCTGAGTAGAAACAAATCCTGTGCTATTATTGAGATTACTCCTTGGTACAATGGGATTTGAACCTTAAAATACATATCTATGAAGCTGTGCACCATTCATATTCTTCAGGTCAGGGTGAACACACTGGAGAAGCTTATTTTAACATAGAGACATAATGCATGCATATCTACATAAAAGAAAAATTATCTCACACCTGTCCTTCTTTCATGTTATCAGAGTCTTCAGGATGATCTAAAACTACCTGATAGCCATAAAGCTGACTTCATCAACCAACACGTTGATTTAATAATTGGCAATATCCCCCAAATTTTTCTAGTTATTCTTCATAACTAGTCAAATTCTCACCCTGAGATAGGCCAAATATTAAGGTTTGACTTCATCATAACCCTGCCAGTTGTGTAATGACAAGTACAGGAATTTTGAGATTCAAATGATGAAGGTAAGAAGCTTTTGTTTTTCACAAGGAAACCACTAGCTTAACCATTAACATTTGATAGTTACCTAGTGTTGCTGAGTGGTAAGGTCATGTGTTTGTGATGAAAACTGCTGTGTAATATTAGCAGTAAAGTAAGCAATATCTTCTTTCTGTCAGTTGCCATCTCTGAACTCTGTCAACTGTGGCTATGAGACAGATGAGTGACAAAGAAATACTGCGAAAAGCTGTTTGACAAAAGTTAACATGTTGCTATAAAACTGCAGATCTCACTAGCAAAATAGTAATATAAAACACAGTTAAGCAGGTAATATGACACTTGCTGTTATATGACATCTAGAAGGTCTCCACTCTTGTGATGGGTTGATCATGTCCAGTAGATAAGCATCACACAGCCTCTTGCTCACTTGCCCCATCCTGGTGGCTCAGGGGAAAGAATAGAAAAAGCAAAAGCAGAAGACTTGTGGTTTGAGGGAACATCAGTTTAGTAGGTGAAGCAAAGTTGAGCATGCAAGCAAAGCAGAATAAGAAATTTTTCTACCCATTGGCAGGCAGATGTTTAGCCTCTTCGTGGAAAGCAGGGCCTCAGCATGCTGTGATGGTTACTTGGGGAAACAAACGCCACAATCATGAATGTCCACAGTTCCTGCTTCTTTCCTGCAGCTTGCATTGCTCACTGTGATGTCATCTGGTATGGAAGATCACTTTTGGGCAGTTTGGGTCAGTTCCCCTGGCTGTTTCCCCTCCTAACTTCTTGCCCACACTCAACGTACTCACTGGAGGGAGCAGAGTGGAAAAAAGAGAAAAGCTCAATGCTGTGCAGGCACTGTTCAGCAACAGACAAAATACTGGTGCGTTATTAACACTGTTTTAGTAACAAATCCAAAACACAGTGGTGTACAACTTTCTATGAAGAAAATCAGCTCCATCTCAGCCACACTCAGACTCATGGTATTGGAGAGTGTAAATTAGTTACTTGGTTTGGATCACAATACTGTAAGAACAATTTGTGAGTTTTCTACTACATCATATCACTCATGAGAAGTCCTGGTTGCCCACCAGCATTCAAATGGAGAGATGACATGTAGTCAGATAATTTGGAGGAGTGGAAGACACGTACAAAATAAAAATGTAAAGCTGTATATACTAGAATAGAAGCAAGATGACTTCCAGTGGGCTGGTTACAAGGGTGTCCATACAAACCTTAAAAAGAATGACAAAATTTCAATAGAGATATGGTTTGAGTCTAAGGAAAAGTGCTTTCTGTAGCACTCACTACTCTCTGTAGCCCCTCTCTACAAGAAGGACATCGAGGTGCTGGAACATGTCCAAAGAAAGTGAATGAAGTTGGTGAAGGGTCTAGAAAACAAGTCTTATGAGGAGTGGCTGAGGGATCTGGGGTTGTTTAGTCTGGAGAAGAGTAGGCCGAGGGGAGACCTTATCACTCTCTACAACTACCTGAAAGGAGGTTGTAGCGAGGCGGGGGTCGGTCTCTTCTCCCTAGCAACAAGCGATAGGACGAGAGGAAATGGCTTCAATCTGCGCCACGGGAAGTTTAGGTTGGATATTAGGAAAAACTTCTTGACCGAAAGGGTTGTCAAACAGTAGAACAGGCTGCCTGGGGAGGTGGTGGAGTCTCCATCCCTGGAGGTGTTTAAAAGAAGGGTAGACATGGTGCTTGAGGATATGGTTTAGTGGTGGACTTGGCAGTGGTAGGTTAGTGGTTGGACTTGATGATCTTAAGGGTCTTTTCCAACCTTAATGATTCTATGATTCTATGATAATAAGGGAAAATGCCTCATTAAAATGGTACCAGCTGTTGCTTATTTCCATACAGCTGCTGTCTGAAAACAAGCTCAAGACTGAAATCCTCAGGTGAGTGCGCAGAGAGGAAGTAGCTCAAATCCTCTTGAACTGAATTTATATTGGTTACTTTGGGTCCTTTGATACCCAGCCTAACTTTTCAGGGGAAAAAGAGGAGAGTGAGGAAGACACAAAGAGTCAGAGTAAAGGTTCTTACAGGCAAAGGGACAGCAGTGACCTAAAGACTCTGACTCTGCAGAAGAGGATGAAAACATACTTCTACCAGAAACTAGGAAGTCCAGCTTTTGCTGTTCTACTGCAGAACAACTACTGTTGATTAGCAGCTACTGCTATTAGGTATGAGAAATCCTTCACATTCCACTGTCTTTCCTCTTTCCTGCCCTATAGTGAACAGGAGAGTTTTTGCTGCATGTATGCTCTATGCTGTGGAACACTTGTTGCTATCCCTTTCTCTTGAGGTTAGTCTTATTTCTTTGCTTTGCCAGGCAGATCCAATGTAAGTAAAAATACATGCTAAGGAAGTGGGAACAATGGAAATGCTCGGTAGTGAAGTTGGTAAGTATGCACTCAGACAAGAGGCAGGAAGAACGTCTTAATGGTTTCTGTCTGCACTTAAGTTATATTTGGTACACAATAGGGAACACTGTACAAAAAAAAGAAGCATGATAGAACACTGGTGCACGGACTTAAAGTTTTACCTGGTACAGTGTCTGGCTCAGTATCATGCTCTCCAAGGCAGAGATAGGGTGCATGCAAACATCCTTACTCTGCCCACCGACAAATGCTCCTTAGGATTTTCACTGGTCTGGAGAGTTTGGATCCTTCTTATGGGCAGAAGGAGCCTTCTTATGGGCAAATGTTCATTCATATATGAGTCTTATTTTTCCTAGGGTGCCAAAACCAGAAGCACACATTCTCCATCTGACAAAAATGGTGTTGGATTTAACAACATGTTTATAAAGCACACTAAGCATGAAAGTAAATGAAAAAATTTCTTTATATGACTTAGGTTAATCTGTATTCATTCCTTATTAGGCTTTTCAGGACCAGTTAAAAAAGAAATTAGACGTAAGACTAAAGTGAGCCATCTGCAAAACATCCTTCTTTTTCTGTCTATATTCTGCAAGATAAATACTATAAAAACAATGTATACTAATAGTAGAGAATTATTATTCTGTTCAGATAATGAATATGTTAGATATTTGCTGGAGTAATACATATAACCTGCTCTGATGTGAGAAAATTTTCATACAATTTTTATAGAAATTTATGTGCAATTTATTCTTAACTGTAGGGAATTCCTCTCAGAACCATTAAATAAGCAGCTCAGGAATTAAATTAGCCCCCAGCTATCGTAAGCAAATAACCTACATGGGGAATTGTGTTATCTAACTGGCCAGTTGATGCTTTGCTTTTTCCAGCTTTAAGAAAGAAATTAAATGGTATGGCAGTGTATTACTCTCATTTCCAATCCTCTGGAGCAGATAAACATTATCATGAAACTGGCCAAGGATGAAATTTAAATAAGTAGTGATTGGAGAGGTTGACAGGAAGAGTTTCCAACTTACAAAAACTGACAAATTAGTTTAATTAACTGCAAATTTTGGAGTACAGAGATATGGGAGAATTATTTATTTTGATGTGTAATGCATACTCAATATTTCTGTAAACAGATTAAGGTATAGAAACCCTGCCACACAATTATTCAAGAAAGAAGTAAGAAAAAAACCTGGAGTCATCTATGTATTTTTCTCATTTTAAGTACACTGTCATGTACCAATGTGGATTACAGATTCATTCCATTTTATCTGAGTTCTCTAACAACCCAAACTGCTTTTTCAGTGCACCTTTAGACAGCCATAGAGTGTAATTTTGATGGTCATTTAACCACCCTAGATGCTCATCATGAATATGAGATTATGAGTCTCATATCATGATCACACTCTTATAGTGTTAATTTCCTTCTGAAAAGTCTGGATTGTGAAAACGTAATCTGCCCTGTAAATACAGTATTGAGGGAATGAAACAGGCTGTATGCAGCAGAAAAAAAAATGGAAGTTGAATCTGCTTTTGTAGCTGCTTGGACTGCAAAATATTTTGGCCTGAGGTTCTTTGACCTCTCTACAGTTGCAAAAAAATGCTACTGAGACAAGTGGGTATAGCAAAGAATGCAGTCAATCACTCACTTGACTTTGGTTCTTTTAATTTTTTACAATTATATTATTCTTATTATCTTGACATTTTGTGGTTTAGGGTACAGAAATAAGGTACCCTGGAATTTAAGAGGTATGTAGTGATGGCAGGATGGGGTAGTAAATGAGGGTTCCAAATACTACGCCAAAACTTCTGCTTTTGTGTCCTTGGCCAATTTATTTGCACTCATAGTATGTCCCTTTCTCCATTAGTGTAACGTCAGGGCCTCACATGGACACCATAGTATCAGCTAATTATTGGCTGCTCACTGTGATGAGGTTCTTGCTGCAGCTCTGGTCTCTAGTTCCAGTGCATTTTGTATCTTCAGAACTAATTTCCTGTTGGCCAGACTCAGGCTTGATGAGTGCAAAGGAAAAACTGAGTTCTCAGACTGTGGCGTAAAGCGTTAGGGAAGGTTGTTCTTAACACATATGCTATTGAGGCAAACAATGTAAAAGACAGTGATGCTGAAGAGTGGAAGAAGATACATTCTTTTTCCTAAGTACCACTGGCTGTATTTAGCACAAGCACTTTAATAGAAAGCATACTTTTTCATTATGACTTTGTTCTTCCAAAACTGAAAAGTTTAGGTGTGACTTGAGAAACAGCAACATCATTAAAAGCACAGCTCTGTGGTGAGAGTGGTGTATGACTGGGATTACAATGTAGTGGAGTTCTGCATTTAAAATGTATACACTGGCAGTTTTAACACTGAGAAACCAGAGTAATAACTGCTTTTGTTCCACTCTTGACATTTTATGTTACATCTGATTTTCTGTGCCCTGAAGTCCTTCTCCTCATGAATTCTGCCTTTTGTACTTCCATGACGATTTTAGACATGAAGATTCATTCACATTTCAAAGCTCAGTTTAAGAAATGGCTTTTGTAACTTTTCTGTTTTGTTTTGGTGTGTGTGGTTTTTTTTCCCTTTAGTTTTAATCAGTTACTATAAGATTTTGAACAATTTTACCCTGAAGTGCCAAAGCAGAAGACACCAGACAAGAAGTCCCAGATGTTTGGTCTTGCCAGGGTCAGCCTCTGGGCTTGGCTTTCAGCCTGTCTGTCAGGTTAACTTTGATGAAGAAGGTAAGTGCTTGTCAAAAACAGCGGTAGTATTGGGTGAGGTAGCTCAGTGGCTTCAGAAAGACCTTCCTTTGAGCTAAAAGGCTACCTGTAGGGCATGGAAATGTTTTGTGTTTTTCTTATACAGGTCTGTCACCCAGGGCAGGAAAATAAATAACAGGGAAGTGAATCTGAAGTGAAGAACTAGCTGCCTTTTTATCTTTTATTTTAGCCAGTCTCAGCAGCTCCAGGTAACATTATAATCAGACAGGGTTTTTGGTCCTTGGATGAGGCAAAGGACAAACTGGGATTGTTTTGTCATGAACACCACCAAAGAAATGCATACTTTATTTCTGTACCAGCAAGAAAATGGTGAGCTGCAGCAAGCACGTTGCAGATCTGCTCAGGTCTTTGGTGTAGAGTGCTTGGTAAGTTGAGTTGCTTAAATGAAGACAAAGTGTAGAATGAAAAAGGAAAGCTTGCCATGCTCCAGCTGCCTGTTGAATTATTTCTCTACTTCTTCTCATGGTTCCTTTCATGTGCTCAGAAAGGACAGACAAATAGGGTGGCTCACAGTGTGAAGAGCAGTGATATGTGCCATTAGTAGTCCCCTCAATGAATACTGCTCCGATGCTCATATATAACCATTTGCTAGTTCATCTAATCATAAGATATCTTAAGTTGGAAGGGACCTGTAAGGATCATTGAGTCCAACGCCATGCTCCTCACAGGACTACCTAAAACCATATGATTAAGAGTGGTCATCCAGATGCTCCTTAAACCCTGGCAGGCTTGGTGCTGTGACCACTTCCCTGGGGAGTCTGTTCCAGTGACCTACTGCCCTCTCAGTGGAGAAATTTAACAACATTCTTGTTCTCTTCCTTTTGAGTGATTTTCAAGACAGCAGGCACTTGATATTTAACACTGAAGTGAATATTTCACATTTATATATAGTGGACTCAGTAAAAAAAACCCACCTCCATTCCTGAAAACCTCTGTTTAATTATTGACAAAGATGTTTCTGTTTTAAAGGTTCTTGATGCATTATTTTAGTTTTTTAGGTTAATCCTGTAGGCAGCTGCGTACCACATAGCTACTTCCTGACTCCCCACACCCTCCCCACTACTAGTAGGATGGGGGAAGAGGAAAGGAAGAGTAAAAGCTAAAAAACTTGTGTGTTGAGATAAAAATTATTTAATAAACTAAGGAGATATGGAAGAAGAAAGAAAGAAAACAGAACAAAACAAGTGATGCAAAGGCAATCATCCCCCCACCTCCCATGGGTAGACCAATGCCCAGCCCGGCATCAACTCAGGGACTTTGAGTAGTTGCTCCAAAGCAGTGCACATAAACCTGGAGTAAGTTGAAAAATAAGCCAAATATTACTAGAGACCTTTGGGTGTATAAACATTAAAATCCTTTACTTTTTAGCACTGTCAGTGTGTGTTTATCAAATATAACTAAATAGAGAGCACAGATTTTAATAATTACTTAAAAAAAGAGAAAGTTTAAGTCTCTTTTGAAAAACAGTAACATTATATGGGTGTATATTGCAAACCTTATTTAGGAACAGCTTCTCCATATTTACCAAGGTTTACAGGTTTACAGTAAGGTTTGTTTTTTTATTTGGCTTGTCAAGGGTGAGCATACCATCAGCTAGGGTGAGATTCCAAACTTTTGCCATATCCATGTGAGTTTCAGCAAAATTTGTTTTTTATACCTGCTGAGTGCTGTAGCAGAGGATGCAGTAGAGTTACTCAGAGCAAACATCATCTGGGATTTCTATACACTAGCTCTAAATGATTACTATTCTAGGGTACTTGGAAAGGTCACAAGACACTCAGCTGTAAATTCAGCCTTCTGAATTCAGCCTTTATTCCTGAGACTGTGATTCTTTCACCTCCACTATTGCTGTATGAGACACAAGTGACAACATTAAGCTTAAGGTTGCTTTTTAGTCCTCATCATTTTATGTTTCAAGTCCCTTTGCAAGTATGCATTCTTAGCTCCAAGGACAGAGAATAAAGAGGGATGTACTTGGGGCAAACCATAGACAATCATGAAAAGACATGTACTTGAGAGCACTGAGCTACTCAAGTGCTCGGCTATGTCCTCTCCATATTGGGAATAAGCTGGCAGCTGCACAGCAACATCCTCACTGTTGTAACATCAAATTCCTATGAATTCATTGCTTTCTAGCTGGTGCTTATAATCTACTCCTGCACACCTGAGCTGTTTGCACTTAAAATTCTTTCTGCCTTCCTGACTGGCAACCAGAAATTCAGGCTGCAGAACTCTAGCTCAGTCTGAGGGAGCTGTGTTCAGTCAATTTATGGCCTATTTTTGTGCCAAAATGGGAGTTGTAAAGCATTTTGAAAATCCACAGTGAAAAGAATACTTAGTGTATGTGCATCCTGTTGTACATTGTAGGCCATTAAGTGATATGTGTTGCTTACTCTTCTAAAACAAAATAATATGTAATGAAAATAAGAGTGTCAGTCTGGGTATTATGAAAAAAAACAACCAACCCAGTTGAACTCAACAATGGCTAAAGCAGTTGGAAATTATTAAAGATGCTGGTATACTGCATGCATCTAGCATACTCTTTGTGAGTAATTAAGAACTTGTAAGGAAAATCTTTAAGTACTAAAGATCACTGCTATGATTTGACTACAGCTCTGTGCCAATAATTGTTCTTGATCTGACACCACATAAAAGTTTTTATGTGCATTTCAATGCTATCCACAAACAAAAGTATTGTTAGGCAAATTTAGTAAAAAGCACCATTTAACACTTGCAGAATCCTTGCACTCCTAAGGGGTGTTTTGTTTATGAGTATGAAAGAAGTATTGGTGGAACAAGTGTTTTAAGGCCTCATAATTTTTTAAAAGCAGATCTTGGAGAGGTATTAACATGTTGTTGAACAGTAAACAAAACTCCAGAAACAGCATGAGAAGTGCTGGGCCTAAATTGAGTTATACTGCCTGGGAAAGTTACAAGTGAAGTAAGTTTAGCATTAGAATAATTTCTGTCTTTCACTTCCTGAGCACAATTTTCGTTCTGCAGAGTGATGTGAAACCATGCAATCAACCTGCAGTCTGCTTGGCTGATGTCGCAGGTTCCAGTTTATGTCAGCTTTGATGGGTGCACTTAAAACATTTTGATAACATGACATTCCCCGATGTCCAAATACAACTGAAGCAGAGTGCACCAGCTGTTGCTTTGACTAGTGATCAAGAATCTCCCAGATAGAGTCAATCTCATGTAAATCTGCCATGAAAATGAAAATCCTCTCATGTGAAGATATATTTTTCCAGTTACACTCCAATACAGAGGGAAGTAAAAAAACCTGAAAACACACAGGATAAGAGATGTTCTGAAAGTGAAAAAAACCCCAGTGTCTCCATCAGGATGGGGTCCTGCCTTTCTGTTTTAATTGTTCTGCCAGCTAAATCAAGAATTTCAAGAACAGACAGGCTTTTTAAAGCTTAGTGTAGAAAGTCTGCTGATATGTGAGGGAAAATTATTTTCTCTCACCTTCCCACAAATTTCTGTTTCTTCCCTTGACTCCTTGGCTGCATAATGTTTATGTGGGCAGATGTTCCCAGAATTCCCATCTCTGCATGGGACCTCTTTACAACCCCAGCAGGCAGCCAGATTTTGCAGTGCAACCCAAACATCAAGACTTAAACTGCAAACAATCTGTTACACTCTAGCTAAGGAAATAAAAGTTCTGCAACTGTCAAGGAGAGATGTATTAGTTTGGCCAAGCCTAAAATGCTCTGGGAGGTTTTCTGAAAATAAACATGCCAATCTTGCTCTGAGCCTGTTGTATGGGGAGATTTGAAAATGTATGGCTTTTGTTTCCAAATTTAATGCAGCCAACAGGTAGAACCAATTCAAAAGGACTTTTATTTTTTCCTAAGAGGCTGGGGAGTTCATTAGAAATAATTGCACATATACTCTGCTGGAGTTAACAAATGCTCAGCAAGCTATTATAGTGTATAACAGCAACCTATAGTAATTTAGGGGTAGTGAACAGCCTTAAGATTAACCACGTTCTTTGACCTTGAATTTAGAAATTTCTCACTGTTTTTTAAGTTATTCCTGGATGAATTCCCATTTAGACAGAACTGTTTGGCTCTACCTACATTTCTTGTATTTCTAGATGAGCCAAAATAGGCATCAGTTTGAATCAACCTGTTCGCACCTTCCCTCTGAATGCTATATCTACTTCCTTTCTGGCAAGAGGAAAAATATCTGCATTTTAGACTTGTAATCTATCTTGTCATCAATAGACAAGAAGAATGGAAACATTTTAGACCACTGTTTTGATCTCAAGCTTATCTTAAATCTCCGACTTAGATCACTTCTGTATCCCTGACAAGGGATCATTCTAACCAAGGATCATAACTAAGGATCATTCAGGACAATATGAATGAAAGATTATGAGAGTAGAAGTAAATTCTCATTGACACAGGCAGGATATCAGCTGCTTCTGTAACTGGAAAACAGAAAAAGCTGGGCTTCTTTCAGTCCTTTGCAATCCTGTCAATGCCTGGTAGGTGTCCTTTTCCCACTAACCCGCAAACAATAAATATACTGATTGAAAGCTTCAGGCAATCCCAGCAACTGAAAGATATTGTAACATGGAATTCTTATTCCTCAGGCATAATACAAATATTCTATTTTAGTAAGCTTATTGCTTCTGATTCCTCTGCCCTCAATGCCCTCCCCTATAACAGGCTTTTAATTTTAATTTATAGCAGCCTGGGATTTGAATGTTTCTTGGTAAATTCTGGATGCAAAATTATACATCTCAGCACAGTGACAGTCCTTTTTCTCAGCTGGGTATATTTCCTGTATTTTTCCCTTTTCCTTGCCCTTCCCTTTTCCCTTCTGCATTTCTTGATCAAATACAACAATGTTCTTTTTGCTTGCTTCTGTACTTTTCTTGCTAGTTTTCTTCACCTCAGTGCTTAGATTCTCATTCTCTCTCTTTGTGAAAAAAATTGCTCAGAGAAATGTTTTCTGATGATTTTTCATATGCCTAATGTCTGTTTTCAGTGATTTGTGATTTTCACAAAACCATATAGTTAAGAGTATTCTTTGTAATAAAAAAAAAGCTATTTAATAAAGCTCATTGCTAGCTACTAGGAATAATACAGGAAAATGACATCACAGGTTCTATTCCACTGACCAGTTACAACATTACTCTGCAGCAAAGCCTCCCTTTCTCTGAAGACAAAGGTTATTACTCTGGCAAACCACTGTGTTAGACTGCTGTTTACTGCAAGGAATGGACAAAATCTTTTCAGGAAAATGTTACCTCAAGTTTCTCTTAAAAAAAACCTTAGTCGTCTTAAAGTTTTTCTTTTATCTCACTCACACCCTTTTCCTGTCTTTTGAGGAAATTTTCCTTTCCTTCAGTCAGGCAAGGCTTCTTCTTAAAGTTTTAGAGCTGATGTTTACACCTGCAGTACACTTCCTAGCATATTTCCTATAGTTCCCACTAATTAAAAGGAAAATTAGAAGCAACACATTCCTTCACCTAGTGCTTGGACTGGGAAGAAGCAGTCTTCTGCTCTAATTACCATATTTTAAAGTAATTTTATAATTAAAGTGATAATGAGAGCGGATATTTTCTAGAATGCACTCCTGTTCTAAAGATACACCTATATTTTCCAAAATCCATTCATTGCTTTCAACATCACTGAAATTCCCTTGCACATGTGTCCCCTTGAACTAACTTCTTTAGGGATTATAACTGTGTGTTATAGCACTCAGTGTGGTAATTTTTCCTCAGAAACTGAATTAGTGTCTTAAATGCTGGCTGCAGCCTTACTGAGAAGCTTTCACTGGGAGGGCACTCTTATTTAGTAGGTAAAGCCTGAGAAGAACTGTGGTAGCTAGGCATATGCAATACTCCCTTTACCATAATCATTGTATTACTTGTTCCCTGCTGAAAGGCCATAAATTATATCATGCCCTGACCAAAATATCCTGTCCTTCTAGCACCTCCTTTCCCCTTGTGGCTACTTTGAATTCCTTGCTGAATGTCACTGAAACCATGCCTTTCCCCTGAGGACTGGCCACTCCACTCGGCAGCTGGAATTGAAAACCAACCTTTAAAAAAAAGAGAAAGAAACAGCCAATCTGGTTCACATGCATTTAGTTGCGAAGTTTGAGCTTGTTTTCATTTGTTGGAATATTCAACAATGTTCTGCTGAGAAATACAGGTTTGCAAGCTGGTTTAGCACATCAGGCTTGCAGTGTTTTGTGAGTTTGTATCAGCACGTAATTGGGTGTTGCCAGTAGCACTTATAGTTACTTGGTGCAGATGATGCTCCAAATCACTGCTTGTAATCTGACACATCTCAAGGGATTCAAAAACCCTGTGTGTTTGTTTGGAGACAGCTGGCTAGGTTAGCTTGACCCACTGAACTCTTTTATCTCTAAAAGGTGCTTGAAGGGTTAGCAGCAGCTGTAGGCTAGTGTTATCCTTTAGACATGATAAGACATGCGTGTCTCAGTATGTAACTTTGAGTGTGGCTGCCCAGAATACACTGTCAAGTAACAGGAGTCTTGAACTGTCAACTATCAGAAATAGTCACTGACGAAGTATGTGACTTCATTCTCTGTAGATCCAACGCTGTATTGGTTATATGCTTCTCTAACACAGCCTTTTTGAAAACGTTTGACTCCAACTTACTATCAGTTCCTAATACAGCAAGTCCCTTGTTCATTTCTAGACATAGTTAAATGTCTGCTTGTGTTAGATGAGACGACAGGTATGCTTCCCATTCAAAAGTGATAGATGGAAATATCATGCTATCAGCCTCTACTGATGGAAAGAGTACTGCAGCAGGCAGTTTCTCATGGCTAGCTATAAACAGGCAGGCCAATTTAGTTCTCTTTAGGAGTGCTGTGCTACTTATGGGCATGTCATGTTGTCACTTACGTGACAGCCTTTCCATGTTTCTAGTTGCTATATTGACAATTATATTCTGCTAAAAATGTGCCAGGTATTCCAAGCTTGATTCTTTTTTTTTTTTTTTTTTTTTTTTTTTTTTATGCACAGACTTTTGCTATTAGTTTGCCTTAAAGCCATCATCAAATCAACAACAAAAATCCATAAAACTACAGCTGGCTAAGAAAAAAGTCTGGTTTCAAATTATACACCTGCAACTCCTGATACAGACCACTGCAATAGGACTGATATAATGTATTTGAATTAGAAGCTGTGATGTCAGAGGTGAACACATGCATTTATTGAAGCATCTTCTTTTGTTACAGACTTATTTTGAACTGTTTCATGCATCAGTGTTAGCTATCACATTGTTTTTTGAAGTGTTAAGTTCCTTTTATGAAATGATTGTACACTTTACCACAACTCACACCAAAAGTAAGAATGAATGCTATTCAAAACTTAAACAGTGGAGAGCGAAATGCAACTTATTTAATTATGTTTGGATAGGACCTATATGACAGAAAATGGAGAAGTCAGCAATGCAGGGTAAGAGAATGAGCACTAAGCCATAAACTGCTAGACAAACCACATGGCGTTACTGCAGAGGGAATGCTCAGCATGCTGTGTAATGGCTGGCAGGACGTTTGAAGTTCTGATTAAGTAACCATCTCCAGTTGCTAGATTCCTTCCGTGTTCAGGGAAACAGAATGTTGTGTTCTTTGCAGATAACTGTGATTGCTCCTCAATGACAAGATACATTCATCATTTTTCACTTTCCACTGCAACCTACTCATGGAATCCTGTACACTCACCAGCTATGCAGGTCAGAAGGGTTTGCATTATCAAACATCTCAGATTGAAAGCTTGCTATATTGGGCACTGTGCACAAGCAAGAAAGACAGACTTCACTGTTAATCTCACCTTCCAGATTAGGAAAGCGTTTTGCCCAAGTCATGTACTATATTGTTACACAGCAGTAGAATCTATGCAGTTATTTGCTGTGCAGAAAAAAGAGATTTATTTTCACTTTCTCCAGGCTGGTTCTACTTTTTATTCCAACTTACCTGGTACTTAGAAGACTTTTTCTTAGGTCATTCTTATTGCCTAGCAAATGTAAAAGGTCTTTCAGGTAGTTTATTATCTTCTTTCATTGTCCTTTTCATTCTTATAAATTCAATCTCTAAACAGTTCCAATAGGAGGCATACTTAGGAATAATCTATACCCTATTACAGGTATTTTGCAGAGTAGTAGGATACCTATTTGGGAGGAAAAATATTAAGAGGAGGTCATAAAGAGCTACAGTTTACTGCTTGCAGCTCTCTCATAGGACATATGAGATGCCTGAATTCCTCAGGTTAGGAGGCTTTGTCCCAAGCTTCCCAGATCCTGAGGTCACAGGGACTGTTGTGTATATTCGTTCAATGTTTTTCACAGAAAAAGCTCTATGCACTAAAGGAGGAGGAATGCTGACTGTTCAGTGCACTGATGTATGTCAGAGTGTGCTTATTTGATATTTGAGTATCCAAAACACCACAGATTTGGGAGATGCCAAGAAAGCAAGTTTTCTTCTTTAATGTAATCAAGTTATTTTTCTGACCCTGGCAGAAACTCCTTGTGGAGACCTATGGAAATGGAAACTCAGATACAAGGAAAGGGAAGCACCTCGCACATTTTAGAGGTCAAAAATGGTTTTGATTCCCTCTTTGAGTAATAGTTTGGCATAGCTCTGATTTTATTCAAATTATAGCATGGTTTCCACTGCAGGTGTTACTGGAACGACCCCTGAGTTTGGTGTATTTTAATTCTCTCTCTTCTTCTGAAGCAGGTCTAGTTATATAAATTGTTACTTTTACTCCCTATGAAAAGGTGGTATTTTCTCCAGCTTTAATCAGTATGGAGCAACAATTATGATCCGGTAAAATGCTTTAAACTACCAGATCTATTTTGCATTGATTGGCCACTAAATAAACCTAGACAAAAGCCATCTATACTAGAGCTGGACAATTCGGGATCATTAATCAAAGTGTGTTTCTGTTACCGTTTTACTGCCTAACCCTACTATTAACTTGTCACAGCTGGGTTGCTTTTATGTTTTCACACACTCTGTGATGGATTAAACTAGTTAGCTGGCTAGATAGATTATATGCATTAACACTTAACAGCTTTGCTCAAGCACTCGGCAAAGCACAAGTCTTGCCTCATATAAAGCTTTAAAGGATCTGATTTGCTGTGTTTTATTCTGTGTTGGTTCTTTACTCTGGTTATGGCTAAATAATGGAAATAAAGGCTCTTTTGAACTGAAACATCTGATTGTATTTCTTGGGAGGTTCTTTCTGAAGTTTAATGGACAGTATCATTGAGCTTCCGCTCTTTTCCACTAGCCACTTTCTTATTTTTAACAAAACTACTTATAAATTCCTGAAGAAATCTAATTCAGTGTGGGGTCAGTTTGCTGCGTTTCATTGTCTTCAGGAGGTTGGTAGTCTTTTCACTATTCAGGTCATTAACTGGGCGACCTTGGTTTGAACTGTTTAATTGACCATCCCACAGACTCACCAGTACAGAAGCTTTTTAGGTGAAGTAATGAAAGTCTAAAATTTATGGTCTTAGGACCTTTACAGACCACAACCATGGAAGATGCTACCCAGTAACTAGTCATATGGGCACCTCTAGCTGTCCTTATTCTACCCCAGCTACTTCAGTCCTGATTTAAATGTTTGTTTTGCACTGATGTTTATCTATTGATGCTTTCTTTGCTTGGCAGTGTTTCCTGCACTTTGGTTTGTCTGTTACAGTCTTCCTCTCCATAGATTCAAGCCTGACATCCAAGTGCCTTTCTGAGAACTGCCCCCATGCTCCCCATTTTTCTCAGGAATTATAGGATATTAGGGGCTTTTGCAACAGACCTCATGGTGTCTAGTATGAAAACTGCAAGCATCCTCCCATCAGACAACAATATGTACATGGGTTAAGCTTCATTGTTTGCAAATGTTGGTGGTAGCAAGCGTTTGCAATGCTGTACATACAGTAGGGCTGGGAATACGCTTCCTTTAGCTCAGATGGCCTGGTGGAGGCACCCTGTGGTATTTAGATTTAACAGCTAGCCTAAAAGGGTAAGTAGCCAGACCTGCTAAGCAGAATCAGCAACATGTTAAACCACATACTACAGTATAATCTCACCTGAACAATGAAGAGACAATATTTACAAAAGTGTCCATGCAATACAGGGTGCCAGGGTGATTAGCTCTGTGTGTTTATTTTTGAGGGATGGCACTAACACAACTGATTGTCTTTGTTGTAGTCTATAGATTTTTAAGGCAGCTCCACCTGTGCTATCCTTTCTCTCCAGCTTCATTAGGTTGTTACCCAGCTCTATGTCAGCAACTGCACATTTGTGTGACTGGCCCTGGCACTTATAACACCACCCCATTCCTAGGCTTTCCTGACCTCTGCCAGCCTGTGCTCTCAGGGACCCCTGCTGTGTGTCTGACAGGCCATTGCTATAGACAGGTTTAGTATCAAGTTACTGGGACTTTACACAGTTGGGCTTAAAAATGTCTATGGATGTGCTTATTTATACAGGCATACATAAGATTTTGTAACTTCTTGATGTTAAAAGCAATCCAGTCACAACTGTGCTGTTGGAATGGGCTACAGCTTTGTTCCCTCAAGGTTGTAAGAACCCTGCGCAATTCCTGAACTGTATTTGCTGTTGTACTCCAGGAAAAATAGGTGGAGTACTGTTAGAATGAATGCATAATGAGTTCTCAGCATAAACTCCAGACTGAACAACACTTATTTCATATTTGTGATCAAAGAGGTCCAGGGAGAGCTCCTGGATAGGTGGAAATATTTGAAGCACTTATGTGCTGAGAAGATTGTCTCTCAGGTAGGATGAATGACACTAAGTGGGTGGAATAGGCAGTAATGAAACACATATGGAAAGAGTAAAAAGCATCTATTAAAGTAAGCCCCAAATTAATTGTGGTAGAAGAGGTTATGGATATCATGGAAGTGGTGGGTTTTAAAGGTGGATAGATACAGTAATGTTTCCTGTAAGTATGAGAAGGAGGTAGTGGAAAATCTGACATATAGCTGGTCAGGGGGATGACAGTCTCAGATTAGACATTGAAGCCAATAGTTTGTGTATCTTATGAACCTCATAGGGTGAGGATTGTTAATGGTATTTGAAGGCAGGGGGTGCTGACTGATACTACGAAAAAAGGAAAAAAAGAATGATAGTGGGCAAGTGCAAATTTACAATGACACATAGAAAAGACACGTTTAACTTTCTGTGAGACTGTCAACACAAAATTTTTGATGATTCACAAAAGCCAACATGTGAAATATGGAGAACATCCAGAAGATCTTTGGCTGTGGTGGGGCAGACAGAAAAAAATAATATCCCCGGTGTCCTGTATCATAAAACTTTGTACGGTACAACACAGATGTGAATGCCCGGAATAAAAGCCAGACCCAAAGTGATGCACAAACTGCAGGACTAATGACGAGACAATGAGGCTGCCCTCTTGATCTTGATGGATATGCATTAACAGAACTGCTATCTCAGTGTTTATTTTATAGTTTTTGTGATGTTCTGGTAGATGTTACTGAGGGTCATATCTGTTGGAATTATATTGTAGCATGATAAAGAAATACAGGAGTTTCATTAAGAACTTTGGGTTTTGCTCCTAAAACTTACAAAACTGTTAAATATATTTTTAAAAAGAGCTATGCACTATGGGGATTTGGAGCTTAGAGAAATAGTATTGTTCCTTTTAAAAATAACTATAGATAAGTATACACATTCTTCTGGTTAAATGCCTTTCTAAATCCAAATTTTTGGTACAATAACAGATTATAAACTAGTAATGGAATAGAATTCTGATCAGAAGTCTGATTATATAGGTATTCATCCCTGTTTTAGGGATTTTCTGTATTATTCCTGAGAGTTAGAAGTAATTTGGATTTAGGAATAAAATCACCAAGTAGGAATGCATTAAGTACCCATAAAGTTAGTGTTTGGCTTTTTTTTGGTTCATTTTCCCCCATTAGTACTGTTTTTTTTAAAAAAGGGATGCTTTTAGAAATAAACAGATTTTTTCCCTAGTCCTTTTCTCATGAAAACTACGTAGAAGGAAAGGGTTAAATCCTTGTTTGGGCTGTTCAGTCTTTTCAAGGACATAATGTGATACGACAGCTACCTTTCGTCTTTTGAGAAGTTATTTGGTCTTGTCACTTTGGAGAGAGTTGGGATCTTCACTCGGTTATTCCCTTACCAGAGTAGGGGCTAGGAAATGGATGATGAAATGCTCTTTATACAGCCACTTTTCTATTGATCCTTGTGGTAGAACTACAGTTGAAGGTGTAAGTGTGGGACTGAGCACCCTTAGGCTAGCAGTAACTTATCATCCCCTGGGAGCAGGGAGGAAGCAGAGGAGAATATTTTTTCTGGCTGGATTCTCAGGTGTGTAACATCTCTAGGAGACTGGCTCTAATATTACTCTGCTACAGGCTGCATCTCTGCCCTCGTGTTACAAGTAGTTCTGGTTTGCTGTGTATGTATATAAGTTTCACAATATTCCCTTTTAAAATTCTCTTATTACTTTTACAGACAGGTTTGTGAATGAAAAGGAGTATCTAGCAACAATGCCTGGAGCAAGTGATGTTGACATCAAACACAGTGTAAATTATATGTGAAAAGAAACAGTGATTCCTGTCCAGCACCACCCTTAGAACTCGCTAGTCCTAGATTATAACTACTCTGACAAATTGCCTGATGGTTTTGTGATGTGGATTAATGTCCACCACAGGCTAGGGTGATATCATTGAGCCTGTGTTCACATGTTCCCTAAGCCAAAAATTCTCACTCACTATGCTTGAATTGCAAGGTCTGGGTGACTTAATGTTTGAAACCACTGCCTTGCCAATATCCCAGTTATTATTGCTTTCTCCTGAAGTCTGTAATACCGTCACAATGACTGCCACCTCCTTGGCAATGCAGAGAGAATGAAAGCAATAAAGAGTTGAGCAGCTGTTCTGTGTTCAAAAAAACCCCCACCCTTTCTGAAAGGACCTGACTCAAAAAAGTGCTAAAATGTCATCAAATTAATCTTTTTTCAGTGACCATAAAGAGAACATGTCATAGTACCTCCTACATGAATGGCCTAGCTCTAGAGATCTTCACTGACTTCTGTGGTTTGTAAGTGGGCTTAAGAGGAAGTGTTCCTTCCTGAGACATGACACGACTGGGTATATCCCTCTAACTTATTATTCATTACCTCTTAAGATTCCTCAGCAAAGACAGTAATTTTCATCCTGGAAAATAACAAGCAGAGCAGCACATCCAGTTATGTTACACTGACAGAATGTCAAGAAAATGAAAACAAATGGTTTGAGTAGCCCTTCAGGGGATAAAGAGTTCAGTTACTAAGCTACCCACCGGAGACTGTGATTTAGTCATCTGGGATGATTTTATTTCGCCCCGCCCCCCCCGCCCCCCCCCCCCCCCCCTTAGGTTTATAAAATAAATCTCTGTTTTATTGCTAGAGAGAGATATCAGAGAAATTTGGGACTGCTTTTGGCATGGACAGATTTTGTGGACTGCTGTGCTGACAAGTGCTTTGGTAAAGGAAGAAGCAATAACTTTAGCTGTGTCCTTATTTGCTCAGGTTTGTGAGCACGTGTGTATTTTTAGATTGCCATGCAGAAAGGTTGGTGACCTACTTGGTGATATTCGTGAATGTACTGTTATAAATACAGCATGCCTCTTGCATGCTTTTTCCCTCTCTGAATTTCAGATTGAATCCTTTACTTCAGAGCTCAGGTCACTTAAAACATTAATTAAAATAGACTGGACAAGTTAAGAAGGAAGAGAAGTGAAAATCAAAATGGTTTTACTCTATATATGTAGAAAGAGAATTCTGCTACCACAAATATGGAGCATGGAAACTCGTGCTTGTCTTATTTTGAACAGCCTAAATGAATCAACTTCACTTTTGCTACATGTACATAGTTCAGATGGGTGAAATGTCTATACTGCTATTCCCTCACCCACAGTTGTGAAGTGTTGTTTAGGGTGTGTTGAAGCTTGTTGATGTTTGGCTGGGAAATACAGAACAAACTCTTTGTGTAGGTATTTAAATCCCCTTTACAGAACTGTGTTTAAAGTGAATTGTGAAAGACATGGAATTATAGCATGATAATTACTCCTAGCCAGTTCTCTACTATACTCTTTTATTTTGTACAAACTAATATTCAAAGTGGATGTGGAAAGCAAATTCCTGACTTTGCAGTCCAGGCTCTTGCATGTTAAACTCCCATGGTCCCAGGTTAGCATTACCATCAACAGCGATGTGGGTATTGAGCTTCAGCAATGCCAAGGAGATGCATCAGGAGTTATAGATGCTTTCCATCCTACAGCAGTAGCCTATGTCTAATGAATGCAATTTGGTGTCCAACCCTGCATTAATACACTTGACAATGTCAGATATAGCCCTTGACTGTTGAATGGAAGCTTTACATGTTCTTATCCTTTAAAAGTGCTGTGGTGTGTTATGGTGGGTTGAATTTGCACGGAGGCCAGGTAACCAGCAAGTTGCTCTATCACTGCCCTTCATCACCTAGACTGGGGTAGAAAACATGACAAAACCCTTGTTGTTTGAGAAGGATGGAGGGGTAGAATCACAGAATAGAATCGAAATTATTACAGTTGGAAAAGACCTCTAGGATCAAGCCCAACCATCAACCCAACACTACCATGTCTCCTAAACCATGTCCCAGTGTGCCACATCTACATGTTTTTTTAACACCTCCAGGGATGGTGACTCCACCACCTGTCTGGGCAGCCTGTTCAAAAGCCTGACCACTCCTTCAGTAAAGACATTTTTCCTAATATCCAATCTAAACCTCCCCTGATGCAGCTTAAGGCCACTTCCTCTTGTTCTATTGCTAGTAACTTGGGAGAAGAGACCAACACCCATTTCACTACAACCTCCTTTCAGGTGGCTGTAGAGAGCAAGAAGGTCTCCCCTCAGCCTCCTCTAAACAACCCCAGTTCCCTCAACCTCTCCTCATAAGACCTGCTCTCCAGACCCTTCATCAGCTTTGTTGCCCTTCTCTGGACACGCTCCAGCAACTCAATGTCCCTCTTGTAGTGAGGGGCCCAAAACTGCACACAGTACTCAAGGTGCAGCCTCACCAGTGCTGAGTACAGGGGCACAATCACTTCCCTACTCCTGCTGGCCACACTATTCCTGATACAAGTCAGGATGCTGTTGGCCTTCTTGGCCACCTGGGCACACTGCTGGCTCGTGTTCAGCAAGATGTCAACCAACACCCCCAGGTCCTTCTCTTCCGGACAGCTTTCCAGCCACTCTTCCCCAAGCCTGTAGCGCTGCATGGTGTTGTTGTGACCTGAGGGTAGGACCCAGCACTTGGCCTTGTTGAACCTCATACAATTGACCTCGGCCCATCAATCCAGCGTGTCCAGGTCCCTCTGTGGGGCCTTCCTACCCTCAAGCAGATCAACACTCCCACCCAACTTGGTGTCATCTGCAAACTTACTGAGGGTGCGCTCAATCCCCTCGTTCAGATCGTTAAAAATATTAAACAAGACTGGCCCTGAAACTGAGCCCTGGGGGACACCATTGGTTGCCACCTGGATTTAGCTCCGTTCACCACCACTCAGCAATCCAGCAAGATTTTTACCCAGCGAAGAGTACACCTGTCCAAGCCATGAGCAGCCAGCTTCTCTAGGAGGATGCTGTGGGAGACACTGTCAAAGGCTTTGCTAAAGTCCAGGCAGATAACATCCACAGCCTTTCCCTCATCCACTAGGCGGGTCGCTCTGTCATAGAAAGAGATCATGTTGGTCAGGCAGGACCTGCCTTTCATGAAGCCATGCTGGCTGGGCCTGATCCTCTGGTTGTCCTGCACTTGCCTGGTGAGCTCACTCAGGATGTATCACTCCTTAATCTTCCCCACTACCAAGGTCAGGCTGACTGGCCTGTATTTCCCCGGATCCTCCTTCTGGCCCTTCTTGTAGATGGGCATCACATCGGCAAGCCTCCAGTCACCTGGGACCTCCCCTGTTAACCAGGACTATTCACAAATGAGGGAGATTGACTTGATGAGCTCCTCTGCCAGCTCCCTCAGTACTTTTGCGTGGATCCCATCTGCCCCATAGACTTGTGAGTGTGCAGGGTGCTCAGGTGGTCGTAAACTGCTTCCCTCCTTGATTATGGTGTTTTTATTCCACTCCCTGTCTCTGCCTTGCAGCTCAGTAGGCTGAATGTCTTGGGATAACTGGTCTGATGGTTAAAGACTGAGGCAAAGAAGGCAATTAGTACCTCCACCTTTTCCTCATCCATGGTGGCAATATTCCCCTCTGTGTCCTATAGAGATGGAGATTCTCTTTGGTTCTCTTTTTGTTGTTAATGTATTTGTAAAAATTATATTTGTTATCTCTTACAGCAGTGGCTAGATTGAGTTCTAGCTGGGCTTTTGCTTGCCTAATATTCTCCCTGCAAGACCTAATTATATCTTTGTACTCTTTTTGAGTTACCTGCCCATTCTTCCAAAAGTAGTAAGCTCTCCTTTTTTTCTTGAGTGCCAGGGAAAAACTCCCTGTTCAGTCAGGCCAGTTGTCTTCCCCACTGGTTCATCTCGCAGCACATGGGGACAGCCTGCCTCTGTATCTTCAGAGCTTCCTGCTTGAAGAATGCCCAACCTTCTAGGGCTCCTTTCCCCTTCAGGACTTCCTCCCAAGGGACTCTCCCAACCAGTGCCCTGAACAGGCTAATGTCTTCCTTCTGGAAGTCCATAATATTGGTTCTGCTGACCACCCCTCCTTACTTCACCAGGAATTGAAAACTGAATCATATCATGGTCGCTAAGCCCAAGACGGCCTCTGACCACCACATCTCCCACCAGTCCTTGTCTGTATGTGAACAGGAGGTCAAACGAGGCACGTCCCCTAGTAGGCTTACTTATCAGCTGCATCAGGAAGCTATCTTCCACACACTCCAGGAACCTCCTAGACTGTTTCTTCTCTGTTGTGTTGTATTTCCAGCAGACGTTGATATATTGAAGTCCCCTACTAGAAAAAGTGCACCTGATTGTGATACTTCTGTCAGCTGCTTATAGAATGCTTCATCTACATGTTCATCCTTGTTGAGTGGTCTATAACAGACTCCCAGTAGGATTTCTGCCTTGTTGGCCTTCCCCCTCATCCTTATCCATAAACATTTGACCTTATCATCACAATTGCTAAGCTCTATGCGACTGAAACACTCCCTAACATATAAAGCCATCCCACCACCTCTTCTTCCTTGCCTATCCCTTCTGAAGAGCTTCTAGACATCCATTGCAACACTCCATTCATAGGAGTCATCCCACCATGTCTCTGTGATGGCAACTAAGTCATAGCTATCCTGCTGCACAATAGCTTCTGGCTCCTCCTATTTGTTGCCCATGCTGCATCCATTGGTGTAGATGCACTTGAGCTGGGCTACTGATTTCACCCCTAACCTCAGCATGCCACCCCTAGGCTCCTCTCTAATGGACCCTTCCCCCTTTGCACCTAGTTTAAAGCCCCGTTCTTGAGCCCTGCCAACTCATGTGCAAGAATCAACTCAACAATTACTGTCATGGGCAAACCAGACTCAACTTGGGGAAAATAATTTTATTGGCAATGAAAAGTCAGAGTAGGATAATAAGAAATGAAAATAAAACTTAAAATACCTTTGCCCCACCCTTCTTCACAGGCTCGACTTCGCTCCCAAATTCTCTACCTCCTCCCACATAGCAGCTCAGGGCAATGGGTAGTGGGGTCGTGGTTGGCTCATTACGTGCTATCTCTGTCACTCCTTCTCCTCATGCTCTTCCCCTGCTCCAGTGTGGGGTCCCTCCCATGGGAGACATTCCTCCATGAACTTCTCCAATGTGTATCCTTACCACAGGTTGAGTTCTTCATGAAATGTTCCAGCATGGGTCCTTTCCATTGGGTGCAATCCTTCAGGAACAGACTGCTCCAGTGTGGGTCCCCCACAGGGTCACAAGTCCTGCCAGAAAACCTGCTCCACAGTGGGGTCCTCCCCACAGAACCACAGGTCCTGCCAGGAGCCTACTCCAGCACGGGCTTCCCATGGAGTCACAAGCTCCTTTGGCATCCACCTGCTTCAGTGTGGGGTCCTCCATGGGCTGTAGGTGGATATCTGCTCCACTGTTAACCTCCATGGGCTGCTGGGGGACAGCCTGCATCATCATGGTCTTCATTATGGGCAGCAGGGGAATCTCTGCTCTGGTGCCTGGAGCACCTCCTCCCCCTCTTTTTTCACTGACCTTGGAGTCTGTAGAGTTGTTCCTCTCACATATGCTCACTCCTCTCTTCTGGCTGCTGTTGCACAGCAGTTTTTTCACCTTCTTAACTATGTTATCCCAGAGGCGCTACCACTGATGCTGATGGGCCAGCAGCTGGTCTGTCTTGGGGGCAGCTGGCATGGACTCCATCTCACATGAGGCAAGCTTCTAGCACCTTCTCACAGAAGCCATCCCTGTACCCCCCACTACCAAAACCTTGCCATGTAAACCCAATACATCCACTGCACCTTTCTGAAAACATGAAGAAAAACATTCTGCTTGTCCTTCTGTCATATGGTCACTTTTTCAGATCAGTAGGCTTTAGACTGTTGGAGAATCATGAAACTAAAGTCAGAGCTATGCAAAGTTTTTCTCGCTTTGTTACAAAAGCTTTGCTTACAGTCACAGTTTGTAAGCAGTTTCAGGAAAACTCAGGAAACACGTGACAACATGAATTTTGTCTGGTTTCAGAAGCAAAAATTCTTCTCTCCTGTCTTCTTGGGAAAGATACTTGGCAGGATTGTGGTTTATAAGTGAATGAAAGAAAGTACATATTATTTCCACCTGTTATTTAAACAGCAGTCTCACATTCCTGCAATATAACATATCTTACTGAGTTTATAGCATTTTAAACTGCATTTATGACATTTTAAACTATAGATTAATTTGTAATAGGTGATCTTAGGCCAGAAAATATAGCGAAACCTTAAGAAATTACATACAAATTGAAAACACATATAGAATTTTCAGCTGTGTTTTCTACCTCCTTCTATGAAAATTACAAGTATTTGAAAGCAGGATCTTGAAATGGAAGTGACACTTCAGCTATATTGTGCTGTAACTCACATGGCACTTCAGTAATATCATGGATTTTTACAAGGCAATTCTTCCTTAAAGTTGTTTTTTCTTCCCTGTTTTCAATCAGCCTTATAGAAGCTGAAGCACTGGTTTAACTAGTCTTTCCATGACCCTCTTTTCCAATAGCTCACATCCAAAACAAAGTGGAAAATTTCAGATATTCTGGAGCACCATCTGTATATGACATGTTTAGGTCTATTAGAGTTTTGACTTTCTGGAGGTATTATTAGCCCCTGAACTACATCATATTTTGAAGGAATTTTAGTGATTAAAGGTTACAGAGGGGAATAATTGATGCAGATGTTTTCTCACCCTTATTATAATTTTCTTTTCACTAACTGTGTATTGACCTTCAATGGAAAGTATCTTGAGGCCTGTTTAAAATATGGAGATTCTTTATTAAATGCATTACATTATTTCTCCTATTGCTAAGTGTTAGTAGGGAGGATAGATGGGATATTTAAAATCATTTGGAGGCTATGCTGGAACAACTATTAATTTTTTAATAAATGGTTTAATAAAATCCAAGATAGAGTGAAAGACCAAAGAAGCTTAAGTTACTGCTAACTGTGGGGGACTTTCTATTGTGTTAGTTCTAAGGTGAGGCAGAAATTTTAAACACAATGATTAGGAAAGCTAGCTCTCTATTCCTTGCCAAAAAAAGACCTTGTATATTGGATCTCAAAGGCTTTCCTGTATATAGTGTTCTTTAAAAACAGCCAGAGAACAGATGCCACTGTACTGGGTAGCCTTTCCTTTTTTGTCTGTGGTAAGATGTAGTGTTGAGATCACGGACATTTTATTTTAGCTCTTTCTGAGCCAGTAGTGAGTATTCACTCACTGTTCAGTCCTGGTTAAGTCCCTATTACCAGGCATTCTGATATTGCTCAAGAGATCTCTAAATCAAGACTTGTATGTCTTTATAAAGCAAATGTTGCAACTGAAGCAGAAATTATGAGGTTGATGCAGGAGTTGCTGGATGACATTTATGGTAAGTACTATGCAGGAGGTCAGATGTTCATAATTCTTTGAAGTCTATGAGTTTCTCCTCTCTTATGGGACACACTACTCCCCCCATGAAATTAAAGACTATATTCTCAGTGATATTCTTTGGTATGGTCATACAAATAACTAATGTCAGGTTATCTTGTTTGCCACAGTATGCAGAGATGTATTTTTGTCTGTGTGCGGTCTCTTCCCAGAGAAGGAAATAAGTATCTAAAGGGAAACAGAAAGGTTGGGCAGAATTATTTGGGCTTTCTCTTCAAAAGAAAATCGCTTACATTTTTTTCTCCGTCACCACCAGAGAACACTCAGGAAATACCCCGCTTTGACCCATAGTGCCCTGCTGTTAAAACAAAAGGGATAAATGAAATGTGGGCTGTGCTTGAAAAATGCATTTGTAACACAGAACCTGCAGCCATGGAGGCCTAGGCTTTGAAATTGCCAATCCCTGAACCCATCTTTTACAATTCTGTCCTCAATAGCTCATTGATGGTACTAGTGAAAGTTGTTTTGTCTTTAAACATCCCTTAAGTATGGATGGGGAATGGAATCTCACATCAAGATACTAATTCTGATTAGATATATATTCACTCATTTTTTACCCCTGATAATTGTATCTGTCAGCATATACCTTTGTGCTAAGATACAAAGCCATTACCTTGTTTGCTAGTGCAGTAGTTCCTAATGCAAAGACATTGTTTATTATATGCCCAGTACATTTGTGCATGTGACTGTGTTTTAGTGCTCCTGAGATCTTTATTGCACAGCTTTTAAATACCATTCCAACAGAGAAAAAAATGCGTACCTAAGATTTCTTTTCAAGTCTACTTGGTCGGAGGCATGGTAATGTGACAGCCTAATGTTATGTTTATAAGTCAATCTCCCTCATTTGTGAATAGTCCTGGTTAACAGGGGAGGTCCCAGGTGACTGGAGGCTTGCCGATGTGATGCCCATCTACAAGAAGGGCCAGAAGGAGGATCCGGGGAAATACAGGCCAGTCAGCCTGACCTTGGTAGTGGGGAAGATTAAGGAGTGATACATCCTGAGTGAGCTCACCAGGCAAGTGCAGGACAACCAGAGGATCAGGCCCAGCCAGCATGGCTTCATGAAAGGCAGGTCCTGCCTGACCAACATGATCTCTTTCTATGACAGAGCGACCCGCCTAGTGGATGAGGGAAAGGCTGTGGATGTTATCTGCCTGGACTTTAGCAAAGCCTTTGACAGTGTCTCCCACAGCATCCTCCTAGAGAAGCTGGCTGCTCATGGCTTGGACAGGTGTACTCTTCGCTGGGTAAAAATCTTGCTGGATTGCTGAGTGGTGGTGAACGGAGCTAAATCCAGGTGGCAACCAATGGTGTCCCCCAGGGCTCAGTTTCAGGGCCAGTCTTGTTTAATATTTTTAACGATCTGAACGAGGGGATTGAGCGCACCCTCAGTAAGTTTGCAGATGACACCAAGTTGGGTGGGAGTGTTGATCTGCTTGAGGGTAGGAAGGCCCCACAGAGGGACCTGGACACGCTGGATTGATGGGCCGAGGTCAATTGTATGAGGTTCAACAAGGCCAAGTGCTGGGTCCTACCCTCAGGTCACAACAACACCATGCAGCGCTACAGGCTTGGGGAAGAGTGGCTGGAAAGCTGTCCGGAAGAGAAGGACCTGGGGGTGTTGGTTGACATCTTGCTGAACACGAGCCAGCAGTGTGCCCAGGTGGCCAAGAAGGCCAACAGCATCCTGACTTGTATCAGGAATAGTGTGGCCAGCAGGAGTAGGGAAGTGATTGTGCCCCTGTACTCAGCACTGGTGAGGCTGCACCTTGAGTACTGTGTGCAGTTTTGGGCCCCTCACTACAAGAGGGACATTGAGTTGCTGGAGCGTGTCCAGAGAAGGGCAACAAAGCTGATGAAGGGTCTGGAGAGCAGGTCTTATGAGGAGAGGTTGAGGGAACTGGGGTTGTTTAGAGGAGGCTGAGGGGAGACCTTCTTGCTCTCTACAGCCACCTGAAAGGAGGTTGTAGTGAAATGGGTGTTGGTCTCTTCTCCCAAGTTACTAGCAATAGAACAAGAGGAAGTGGCCTTAAGCTGCATCAGGGGAGGTTTAGATTGGATATTAGGAAAAATGTCTTTACTGAAGGAGTGGTCAGGCTTTTGAACAGGCTGCCCAGACAGGTGGTGGAGTCACCATCCCTGGAGGTGTTAAAAAAACATGTAGATGTGGCACACTGGGACATGGTTTAGGAGACATGGTAGTGTTGGGTTGATGGTTGGGCTTGATCCTAGAGGTCTTTTCCAACTGTAATAATTTCGATTCTATTCTGTGATTCTACCCCTCCATCCTTCTCAAACAACAAGGGTTTTGTCATGTTTTCTACCCCAGTCTAGGTGATGAAGGGCAGTGATAGAGCAACTTGCTGGTTACCTGGCCTCCGTGCAAATTCAACCCACCATAACACACCACAGCACTTTTAAAGGATAAGAACATGTAAAGCTTCCATTCAACAGTCAAGGGCTATATCTGACATTGTCAAGTGTATTAATGCAGGGTTGGACACCAAATTGCATTCATTAGACATAGGCTACTGCTGTAGGATGGAAAGCATCTATAACTCCTGATGCATCTCCTTGGCATTGCTGAAGCTCAATACCCACATCGCTGTTGATGGTAATGCTAACCTGGGACCATGGGAGTTTAACATGCAAGAGCCTGGACTGCAAAGTCAGGAATTTGCTTTCCACATCCACTTTGAATATTAGTTTGTACAAAATAAAAGAGTATAGTAGAGAACTGGCTAGGAGTAATTATCATGCTATAATTCCATGTCTTTCACAATTCACTTTAAACACAGTTCTGTAAAGGGGATTTAAATACCTACACAAAGAGTTTGTTCTGTATTTCCCAGCCAAACATCAACAAGCTTCAACACACCCTAAACAACACTTCACAACTGTGGGTGAGGGAATAGCAGTATAGACATTTCACCCATCTGAATTATGTACATGCAGCAAAAGTGAATAATTTTATGATTCTATGTTTCTATGATTCTACCGTCTGCAGATTTCCTACTTCTATGGAATGTGATTCTGAGAATGTATATGTATTTTGTTTTCCATACATATGATACAAGTTTTGTCTTTAGTAATTTTGGATCCCAATGCTATTTTTGTGTATTACAAATTTTGTTACTGTAAAATCTCCATACATCTCAATAAATAGGTGAAGCAACTGCCAAAGCCAACTACATGTCCTGAAAACTATGAGATATAAATATTTTTCAGCAGTAAACATATCTAGTAAAAAAATCTGTCAAACATTTATCTCTTTGTGATGACACTAAGATCTAGAACATGATTGTTTTTTGCTTCATTTATAATTTTTGCTACTATTAACCCTTCAGTTTTTGTTTAAGCAAATCTTATGCAAGGGTAAAACTCTAAAGCATCAATAATGTGATTTGCCCTTAAAGACTAACGTTGGACAGAAATGCATATTCTACCATGAGGAAGACTCCTTCTGGTGAACAGTATTAATGTGATTTTTGCAAAAACTACTGTTTGCTGAAAAGAAAGTCCTGACTTTTGTTTGTTTGTCTGCCTTTTTTGTTTGTTTTGCTCTTTATATGTGAGTTTTTCAGCATCAGTTTCACTGCCTAGTGAAAATCAACTAGTGGTTCCAGTGGAGCTATGGTATGCATCTCCTATATTCCTAGATGCCCCCTTTTAAAAAACACACTATGCTTATGCTGAGCATGGCCACGTGCTGCAGTGTGTTTGGTTCCGATCAGACCATTTGTTCACTAAGATTTCTTTTGCATCCAAAACCTCAAACTAAGAAAAAAGTCGTTATTTTCTGCCTTAAAAGGAATGTAGAATTGCAAAGATAGTATGAAATAGGCATTTGGATACCTCACTCAGACCTAGTGTAATCCCCTTTTCTTTTGAACTTCCGTTGCCTGGACAGTAGAGGTTGTGGTGGCATTTGTGGTGTAATTTCTGTGAGCAGCTGTTGGAGGAGCAGCCCCTTAGCTCATTTCGGGTGGCTTCATGGATCATCACTAGCCATGGGTAAATCTGAAGCAAAGCCCAGCAGTAACAGAGTCCCTCTCTCACAAATCTTACAGTCTGTAACTTTTTCCTGAGTCTGAAACCTGGCATCGATCCCATTGCTACCTGCTCCAAAGTCAATGGAGATTGCCAAGCAATGAGAGATTGCATTATGAAGGGTTAGATCATTACTTGCCTCTGGTCTAGTGCTAAATATGCCCCCAAGACTCTGAAATGCAGGAGATGTTTCTGCGAATTAATGTGTGACTAGTGTTACTCTATAGTGCTGGAAAATCTTTAATTTAGAAATCAAGTGTACAGTCAGCAATGACTATTTATTGGCTGGTTATCTATAGAACTAATGTCGTCAGTCAGTATGTTATTGCCTAGATATTACTTTTTCAGAGGGGGACTGATGACACCATCTCCTTTTCTGTATTTGTCATTATTATTGTTTCTCATTCTCCAGTCATCTTGCTGAACAATGCAAATTACAGCATTATTAGACAAGTCTCTAGCCTAATTCATTGCCATGCCTGAAACATGTAATACCTTGAAAACTAGCAGAAAACACATGTAATAAGTATCAATAGGTCACAGCTTTCTCTTCTTATTCAGTGAGAAATTTCACAGTACAACTATTAACACCCTCTTGTCATTCTTAATGTAAAGATACAACTGCTGATTACCCGTTATTGCCCAGATTATTTAGAAAATAAAATCTATGTCTCTGGTTGGTATGATTCTGTTCTTGCAGCTACCCCACTCCTAAATTCTCTCATGACAGCAGGGCATCTAGAAAGAGGATGTGAAAACCCCTTTTCTGATTGATATTTTGAATTTTTCAGGGAAGAAGAGCACCAGTTTTTTACAATCTTTTGTTAGTTGGGGCATAGTTCAAGTCCAAGAAGTCCTGGTTCAATGCTGCTTAGGTTTTCTAGGAACTTCTTAAAAGATGAATGTAGTCAACACTGGGAATGTAGGTGGTTATTGTCTGGTGGAACAGATGAGGGAATCTATGCTTTAAAAGGCTTTTCAGACGTGGTATTTTCAGAGAGGTTTTGGTGCTTTGTTCTCTTGCAAATTGTGAGCACTCAGTGTTGATAAAATAATGTACTACAATGGATAGCTCCTCGGGGCAGGATTTGGCAGCTTAAGTGGAGGCTGATAGGCAGAATCTCTTAGTTTGTAATACAACCTTAGCATAAGCTTGCAATTTTTTTTTTATCACCCTGTCAGTAAAGCCTTTGTTTTTTGCCATCATCAGTCTTGTCTGAACTACCCTTTGTTACCTGCCATGTTTGGATCCAAAGTCCTCACTTAGAACCATCTATTTTACTTTGAATATGCAGATGCTGCCTGTTTACAGATATGAATCTTTACTGGCACAATAATATAAAATATTTATACTGGCCTTGTCACATAAAATATTTGCTCAGAAATATATAGTACAGCAAAACATTTTCCAAACCTCTCCCCTTTTTCAGTGAAGTGTAGATTTTTAGGTAATTTCCACTTCCCTGTATCTTCTCTTAGATGATACAGGCAATGTCTATGCAGTTCCAGGTACATTTCTTTTGGATTAGAATGAAATATTTTTTCAGTCTCCTGTGTTTGCACGTACCTGCAGTGTTCGGCACTGACAATGTGAGACAGTAGTCAATTTGAGGATGATGGAGGATTAGAAGCAGTTTCTGCCACTTCAATTTAAGAACAGTGATAAACTTCATTTTCTGAATTCTGATGCTGTATGTTGGAACTAAAAATAAATAAAAAGGGCAAAGTGCTCAACTTTGGTAAACATCGGCTGAAGTTGCTAAAGCTTTCTATATATCAGGTTATGCCTTTACCTTGGGAGGTCTTTCAACTTCACCATCTTGGATTTATAGAAAAGACGAATCGTCATCATCAGTATAGGGCTAAATCAATGAAAAAGAAAAAGCTAAATTGTAGGCAAATTTTAACTTGATTTCTGACCTTTTTTTTAAAAGTCTTTTGTTGCTCAGAGGACTTTTAAGCTAACAGTTATATTGCATGACTTGAATATTTTCTGGAAGAGAGGTGATAAGAGCAATAAATTGGAGACATTCTAATTGTTTTAGAAATAAAGAATAGATGCTTCCAGTCCATGCATGAACCTACCCTCTACCATGAATGGAGGTCAATAAAGCATTTTCCTTTTTCACTAGGAAAACTGGTGATGATTATCTATTTCAGGGGCAGGGGAGCTTGTTCCATCCTCCAGCTTTTGAGACAGGAGGCTTGTTTTTTCCAAAACTGCAATAGGACATCTTTAAAGCAAATATTGATTTTTTATTGCAAAAAATCTTAAATAAAGACTGACAGCATGCCTTCAAAAGACAACATTTAATAATGAAGCTGAAGGCATTATGTGAAAAACCTGAGTGCTAGAATTTAAAACACTCTAACAACAAATGCTGTTATTTTACAAAGAAAAAAAGAAAAATTTTTCCTTGTATTTTCTTGACTACTTAGAAATTATTTTCTGTTTTCAGTACAGTTTCATGTGGATGCATAAGACTGTGCTAGGCCCAAGGATTGAAGATATGGATAGATATAAAAAAATGAATCTATTTGTTAATTAACAGCTGTGGTCCATGTGTTTTGAATCTTTCCACAGACCAATAGGCTTTAGACCAAAGGACTCATGCAAGATGCTCCAGAGTTTACAGAATCATTCTTTTGTCTTTTCAGTGGGAGGAAACCAGGGAATGATATAGTCAGATGAAAGCAACCACCAGAATTTAAAGTGTATTTCTCTGTTTCAAGGGAATGTACCAAAAGAAGAAAGGAGTATTCATCAATAGATCTGTGTCTGACTGACAATTACAAGGATCTTTTCATGTGGATTGCACAGGTATTTGCTGCAATGACATCATAGCACTTGTTGTCCTGTCATAATGTTGTATTTTGTTGTAGCAACTCTAGAGTTTGGTTTTTATGCAGTTAAGTCTTGGCCACTGGTCCATGGTTGCACCTGAAGGAGAATAGTGCATGTGTTTTAGCAGTATTTTTAAATGTTATGCTAATTTTACTGGGTTTTGTAACCACGCAGTGGTTTTCTAATGACTAGTATCCCAGAAAAAAAGGTACTGACCAGGAGAGGGGGCATGAAAGAAGAATTTTACAAATGAAAAAATTCAGAAAAGTTGTACCACACAATAAAAACCTAATCCATTAAGTAACAGAAGGCTTAAACTGATGACTCAATTAGCTGAGGTGCTGAACATTTGCCTTGTGCAAGAAAAAAATAGGTCTGATCAAACTGTAATTAGATATAAAATACCACACAGAAAATGAATGTATATGAGCATAAATAAATGATCCAGCTACAGCTATGTACAGTACTTATTAAATAAAGGAAGAAGAGGTGCTCATGCAATCAACATCCCCTTTAAAAGATGATGCTTTAGACCACACTCAAATAGAATCTGCTGTTTATTTTTATGTAATACTGAAATATAAGTAATGTTAATGTTAATGTTAATGTTAAGTCTCTGCCTTAAAAGAAAGTTCAACAAAAGAATTCTAAACTTCAAGATGTTTATGAAGGGTTATCACTACATATCAAGCAGAGGAGGTGGATTTTTAGGAGCTGCTTCTTTTCCTCATAACCAGTTGCAATGTGGAAAAAGAAGGAAAAACATGAACTCCAGAGACAAACCACAAAGAAATTCAAATCACAGAGAGGAAACAACCAAAGAAGCCAGAGTGATTAAAATGTAAGTCCTGCCTGACCAACCTAGTGGCCTTCTATGATGGAGTGACTACATCAGTGGACAAGGGAGGAGCTATGGGTGTCATCTACCTGCACTTCTGTAAGGCTTTTGACACAGTCCCACACAACATCCTTCCCTCTAAGTTGCAGAGATATGGATTTGATGGATGGACTACTCAGTGGATAAGGAATTGGTTGGATGGTTGCATCCAGAGAGTAGTGGTCAATGGTTCGATGTCCAGATGGAGACCAGTGATGAGTGGTGTCCCTCAGGGGTCCGTGCTGGGACCAGTACTGTTTAATATCTTCATCAATGACATAGGGAGTGGGATCGAGTGCACCCTCAGCAGGTTTGCTGATGACACAAGCTGAGCGGTGCAGTTGACACACCAGAAAGACGGGATGTCATCCAGAGAGACTTGGACAAGCTGGAGAGGTGGGCCTGCAAGAACATCATGAGGTTCAACAAGGCCAAGTGCAAGGTCCTGTACCTAGTTCAGAGCAACTCCCAGTATCAATACAGGCTGGGGGATGAAGGGGTTGAGAGCAGACCTGCAGAGAAGGACTTGGGGGTACTGGTGAAAAACTGGACATGAGCCAAGAATTTGCACTTATGGCCCAGAAGGCCAAGCGTAACATGGGCTGCATCAAAAGAAGCATGGCCAGCAGGTCAAGGGAGGTGATTCTGCCCCTCTGCTCTGCTCTGGTGAGACCCCACCTGGAGTGCTGTGTCCAGGTCTGGAGTCCTCAGCACAAGAAGGAGATGGAACTGTTGGAACGGGTCCAGAGGAGGGCCACAAAAATGATTTGAGGGCTGGAGCACCTCTTCTATGAAGACAGGCTGAGCAAGTTGGGGTTGTTCAGCCTGGAGAAGAGAAGGATGCAGGGAGACCTAGTTGCAGCCTTCCAGTACTTGAAGGGGGACTGTGGGAATGGTGGGGGCAACCTCTTTAGCAAGGTCTGCTGTGACAGGACAAGGGGTAATGTATTTAAACTAAAGGAGGGCTGATTTAGGCTATACAAGGCAAAAAGTTTTTACTGTGAGGGTGGTGAAACACTGGAACAGGTTGCCCAGAGAGGCAGTAGATGCCCCATCCCTAGAAACATTCAAGGTCAGGTTGGGTGGGGCTCTGAGCAACCTGATCTTGTTAAAGATGTCCCTGCTCACTGCAGGGGGCTTGGACTAGGTGACCTCTAAAGGTCCCTTCGAACACAAACCATTCTATGATTCTATGATTCTAAAGATTATGGGGAAAAATTATTTACAAGTGTCACACAAGCAGGCAGTGTCTTAAGAGCATAACGAAAGAAGATCAAAGAAGGTAAAAGTACACAGGTTGACCAAGCCTAAGAACAGAAGGGAGCTCAGTACAGTTTTCCTCCTTCTTTTTGGACTCTCCAGCAAAGTCTGTCCATGCACAGAAGAGGAATGCTGTTAAGGAAGTATTTCACTGCCTGTCTTTTGCTGGAAAAGGCTTCCTGCTATGACCATGCGTCTCTGCAAAGGAGAAGGGTCAGCTGCCACTTTGATTCAATCCTGGTGTTGCCACTCTGCTGCTTCAGATTGAACTTTGTGTTATACATGCTTGGTGCTAGGGTGCCTTGTGAACAACATACTTAGAAATTTCAAGTTCCTTAGGAAATAATCCTTTAGTCATCAAGCATAGGCTACATTATTTTATCTACATCCTTTTCCTTCTTTAATTGCTAGTATGCTACTTTTAGGTTTTGTCAGTTTAGTGCTTAAAAAAGAAAAAACTCCTGTTTTAAACTCAGCATATAGGTATATATACATTTTATTCCTTAACACCTAGTCCTAGAAACTTCATTAGTATGTGACAAACTGGATCCATATGACTTTAAGTCTTGTGGCAGAAGGATGCAGTGCATCAATTCAGAGCTGTTTTTCAAGTGTCACAGAATAGCTGGGTTTCCACTCAGTGGAACTGCAGAGCGCCAGTTTACGTCAGACTGATGAATTATGTAAAACCTGGTTTCCTTATGTATTACTAATCACCCCAAACAAAGGACAATGTTTTAATTAATTTGTGATTATTTTTAACTGCTGCCTCCAAAGTTATTTATTCAAATTAAAACCTCTTATTCTGAAGACCTGCATCTTGTTAAAAATGCAGTGAGACTTTATTATCAGCATCTGTTGAAAGATACAGAAATTTATACAAAAGTCTATAATGCTTAAAGGAATTTAGGGTGATACTTTTGAAACATCAGCAAGGGAGCCTGTACCCACAGTATTTTAATGTAGGAGTAAGTTAGTTGCCTGAAAGGCTTCACAGAAGAAGTGCCAGCATACATGATCAGAGGCATCAGTAGTTGAACTTGTGGTCCCTTTTTTTTTTTTTTAGTGGCAGATGAGATAACAAGATACATTAAGCCTGTGATTAATTTTATAGTTCTACATAGGTACATTATAGACTGTTCTTCCAATGGAAATCTGACCTCCCTCTGCTTCATTTTGCAATGTTACTTACTTCACTTTGAAAATAATGTATATGTCAGTGACCATATAAGAAAAGTATTTCCATTGGGGATCATCTATTTGTCATGTGAACAAAACTTAAAATGACTCTGCACTCAGAAGATTCCTCATTGTGGAAAAACCTTACAGTGGGATTAATTTTCAGTGTGAACACCACAACACAATAGGCAGGCTGACACTTCCTCTCAGCCAGAAGTACAAATTAAGTGCCTGAGGCCACTTCAATGTTGAGATCAAGTTTTTCTTTACTACCACTCTTCTTCCTTTCTTCCTTCCCTCTCTCACTGAATGTATGATTAAACTACAAAGTTTGATGTGCTCATTGTCTCCTTTTGCCTTGGTAAACTGCAAATAAATCCCCACACTTTTTGAAAAAGCTGTATAAACGTTGTCCATAAACTTACAAGGTTGCACTGTGTGGATATGTTTACCTATTCTGCTGTGTACAAATAACTGATTATGAATACCTGGAAATTAGAATAATCTACCTACTTCGTATCTTGGAATTAAGAACTGAAGTCTGTGTTGTTTTTAAAAAGTGAATTAGTGTTGAAAAATGGACATGACTTTTGTTTCTATTAACTGAAGACACTCAGGAGTAATGCACTCATATTATATTGGCACAAAATCTGGGCAAGAGAGAGATGAAGTCCATTTGATTGACTTTAGCAGGAAGTATGTGCACTCTCTGAAAGTTAATATGATGTATTTAGGAACTTACATTTAAAGTGTCTAAGATTTTGTCCTTTGAGATAACTTTGAGGAAAACCAAGGTGAATTCTGTTTCTGGATGTTTTGTATGTGCCCCTGATGTATTTAATGTGCACTTTTTCAAAAACTTTTCAGGAAAAATATTTTTCTACATTTATAATGAAACTAAAATGAGTAACAGTTTTCCTGATAGATACTCGCAGGTAATTCTGATTTATTAATACCATGAAGATTATAGACTTGGATTCTATGTTTACTTGAAAGCTTTCCAAATTTTGTAACATCCTTTCCCTAATTTATGAGTGTTAAATGAATTGGAATTGAAAGTTCTGAAGGAGTCACAGCACAAGAGAGATTTTTCAGGTCATCTAGTAACTGCATTTTTGTGTAACATGCAAGCCTATGTTTTCTTAAACAAACATATGACACATTGTTCACATCAAGCCCACTATCTCTCCCTTTGACTCCCCAAATGTATGCTGCACCATGGGAATATTGTTGCATTAGGTTGTTGTGGAGTATTGGGTATACATCTGTTGTGGTTTAGCTGGCAGTTCAGCCCCACACAGACGCTTGCTCACTCCTCCACCAGTGGGATGGGGGAGGGAATCAGAAGGGTAACACTCATGGGTTGGGATAAGAACAGTTTAATAATTGAAATCAAACAACAACAACAAAAATGCAATGGAAAGGAAAACAATGAGAGGTGCGAAACCCAGGGCGGGGCGGGGGGGGTGGAGGGAAGGGGAATGACCCACCAAAACAAACCGCACCTGACGCAGCCACTTACCGCCCATCAACCTGACACCACCAATCCCCGAGCCACAACTACCCCCATGTGCCAACTCCCCCGTTAATGTGCTGGTCATGGCATCACCTGGTACCGAATGAACACGCCATTGGCCAGTCGGGGTCAGCTGCCCCGGCCGTGGCCCCGCCCCTCCCAGCCTGTTGCTCACATGGCAGAGCACGGGGAGCTGGAAAGGTCCCTGACTGCTACAGGCACTACAGTGAGGAGGATTAACCCTTTCCCAGCCAAACCCTGCATACATCATAGGACATGATGGTATATGATCAGAGTTGACACAGGACTGCTCTACAAATTAAAAAGAATTCTCCATTTTATAAGAAGCAGGTATTTTTTTCTAAAGGGGCTGCAGAAAAAGTATTACTTGAATGTTAATATGATTTATAAGATGATGCACACTGGTATTCCTAGATGTATTCTGCTGGGAAAAACAAGCTGCAACTTCTAGCTAAACTTTAAAACTGATTTTATGCATATAAAAACCTACATTAGTTACTCCCTCAGGTGTTCTAAGATCAGAATTAGGAGGAAACTTTTTTTTAAATAAACCATACAAAAATCTCACGCTTCCTCCAACCAAAGATTTCTCTCTAAGGTTATACAACAGCATTCTCCATGACCCAGTGGACATGGACATATCATTATGGAATTATAGAACAGTGCCTATTCATCCTCTTAACTTTACTATACTAAACTATAAAATTCTGGTCATGTGTTTACAGTTGCATAGAACCACTGGCACCTGGAAAAGTACTCTGAGGAAGTACACCATATTCTTCCCCTGTTGTTCCGGTCTTTCTCAAAGTATTTCCTAACAACATTGCCAGAGACAGGCTTCTGGACTAGAGGGAACTTTGATTGGATTCAGAGTGACTCCATCTGCTTATAGTTACTGTCAAGGGAGACTACAGTTTTGTACATTTTTGTGCCTGTCACGTTTTCATGACATTTTAGTGCAGTTGTTATATACCCGTTTATTCCTTTCATGTAAATGCTCACTAATAAAATGACAACTTACAGCACAAAGAACAAGTTTCCTTCCAAGGCTTATTTGTGGTTATTCAGCTTCTTTTACAGTTCTCTCTCAAAGGTTTCCACATAGTTCTTGCAGTTGAGAACTGGGCTTAGCAGTGTAGTGTTGAAGTAGTGGTCTCACAAATGCCCTCTAGAGTGGCAAAGTAACAGGCATGCCTTGGCATGCTGCTGTCTGATACTCTCTTTCCCATACAGGAGCAATTTTAGCCTATTTTGTGAAGTGCTGTAGGGAGTGTTTGTGATGAAGTGGTTATATACAAGGACACAAGAGAACTATCGGAGCCATATCTCTTGGACAATGTCCTGCACCCTGTTCTCACTCTACTCTTGTGCTGTCATGTGCCAGAGACAATTCTTCTCCAAGTAGCTGGTGAGTGGGTCTGACACATGCATCAAAGATCATATTAGATTGCTGGATGTTGATGTGAAATTTTCCCCAGTCTGAGTAACAAACCTATGGTTCATGGCTTTCTCCCACTATGATGTAAACTATGATAACTGGGAACCTTGGGCATATTTGACCTGTTCTTTTTCCTACCATTATAGACACCTCAAGCATAAGTGGCACATTGGCTTCTTTGTATCTGTCCTGATGCACACAGCTAAAACCTAAAGTGGTCTGAAATCGTTTGGCATAATCAAACCTTTGACCTTAATGTAATGAAACTGAATTGTACTCCTGTTACCTGTAATTAAACAATTTGACTACATGGTATGAGTACTTTTGGTATGAACTATGTTTTAACTTATTTAAAATAATTTAATCTCCTTAAATGAAAAAAAAAAAAAAAAAAGGATCTTGAATAGGTTTTGAAACGTAGCTGCCCATTTCTTCCCAGGCTTAATGTTCTTTGAAGGCTGATTTCATATTGACTCCTTAACCGAACATTCTTGACCTTTTTTTTCCCAAACTTTGTATCCAAAATTTGTATCTCATCTGGTCTTTATCTCACAGCTGTGATAAATCAAGAGACCATGTTAATGATTTTAATTGAAGATGAGATTTTCTTTTCTGAATCATTTTGAGATAAAGATTGCATAACATATGCTCTTTTGATCTATTCAGAGAAACAGCGAGCTCTGTGGTTTGCTGTCAAGATAATTTAAATAAACGCCAGCAAAGCTTTGAGAGATATTAGAAACATAAATATCCCAAGAAAAATGGGTGTGGGAGTGTCTAAAGTGGAGCACATCTGGCTTAAGTATTAGAAAAGTCTGTTTCTGAATCGTTCTGACTACCATACCCAGTTCTGGACTCACCAGTACAAGAGAGACATGGACCTACTGGAGACACCCCAGTGAAAGGCCACACAGGTGATTAAGGGACTGGATTATCTCAAATATGAGGAAAATCTGAGAGAGCTGGGAGTGATAAGTCTGGAGTAGAGAAGGCTCAAGGAGGATCATATCAATGTCTATAAATACCTGAAGGGAGGGTGCAAAGAGGATGGAGCCAGGATCTTTTCAGTGGTGCCCTGTGGCAGAACAACAGGTAGTGGGCACTGAAATACAGAGGGATTGTCCTGAAGATCAGAAAACACTTTTTCACCATGAGGGTGACTGAGCCCTGGCACAGGTTGTCCAGAGAGATTGTGGAGTCTCCATCCTTGGAGATATTCAAAAGTTCTCTGGACATAGTCCTGGGCAACTGGTTCTAGGTGGCCCTCCTTGAGCAGGAGAGTCTGGACTAGATGATCTCCAGAGGCCCACTTCAACCTCAACCATTGTCTGACTTTGTGATCCCTTTTGAGGCCAATTTGCCACTTCTAAGATCAAGAGCTACAAGTGTTTCATATATTTTAGAGCAGTATTTTAAAAAATTAGTACCTGAGTGTGAAATATATAACAGTGACATGGATGAATGTATTTTTGTTTGGTTTCTGTCTCATCTCCTTTATTGTAAAAGGCATACCAAGGGGAATTTCTGCTGTTTCAGGTCATGATCTTTCTGACACTACATGTCCTTCTTTTCTTGCTTTCTTTGAGAGTTCTGTAGAGGTAATGTCTTCTAACTTTGCTGCTATTTATCTGCTTTTAATTTTTTTCTATTATATAGCTTTTTAATACCAGTTTTCACATCATGTTTGGTCACTGATTCCTTGTTGACCAAGTATCAGTGTCACCTTGTGTAAACAGTTTCTCCCCTTAGAGCAAGCCTACATCAGATGTATTTTTATTAGCTTCATGAAGTTTTCATTTGACAAAAACATTTTGTGCAAATTCTGCAGAGTGGATCTGACTAGCGTCATTGCTGATATATACCTATGCAACATATATATAGTATGGAAATTAATCTTCCTAATAGCTAAGTGAAGAGCAAAAAGTACTTTATGCTAACGAGAAAGTCAGATTTTTTTGCAAAAAGACAGGAAAAAACAGCAAAAAAGACAGATCTGGACAGATTCAGGTCATCCACTTGACTGAAGACAAAAGGCTGTACTAGTGGGCTTAAAAATAAAGACCCTAACAAATGCATGAATTGTAGGGAGAAAGAAAAATTACCTTGGGAAACAGGGTTAATCATAAATAATACACTGAAGCTATCTGAACAGTCTTTGGCAGGAGTAAAAAGAGACTCAGAGGAGTTGGGATTATAAATTGGTTAATACTGAGCATTAGGGGGAACAGAGCTGGAACCTACATGTTCAATTCTAGAAGCCATATTTTAGGAAAGAAATTATGGAGCATGAAAGTTCTGAGGCTGAAAGATCAACATGAATCAGAGTTTCAGAGATCTTAATTATAAAAATCACTCAGGTGTGGCCTTTGATATACAGACTCGAATAAAAGGAAATTGGAAACCATCTTCTGGACATATTTTATGGAGGACCTCAAAGACAGCAACTTCTGCCAGGCAGAGGTTTAAGTTAGTTAGTTACTTCTGTGGGCCAGCCATACACTGAAAACGGTTGCTTCCTCACCATTCTGTCTTGTTTGATACCTTGGAAGGTGTTCCAAATATTTTTTAGGATCAACAAAATTAAGTCCCTGGTAAAAGGTATGTTATTTACAGAATGAAATGAAATCTTTTATTTGACAAGCCATGTTGCAAATTCTCCTGTCTTTCAGAAGCATAAATAGTCTCAAATAAAGGTTGAGTGGAAAAGGAAAAATACTGTCAGAGCAGATTATTTTCTTACAGTACCTTGTTTGTTCAGCAGTATGCTCAGCTGCTCGTGTGTAACAGTGGCCAAAAACAGTGAACATGCATTATGCCCTTTCCAAAGTTTTGACCTCAACATTTGTGTCTGTGCTTAAAATGACTGGCCAAAGAAAAGAAGGCAGAAAACAAGCCCTCTTAGTGCATAAGTTCTTCACAAATAGAAGCACAAAATACTGTTCTTCACTTACTAAATGAAGTTAAAAACTTCACCCTTACAGATTCAGTATAATAGTACTGCCCATGCTTGCCACTGGAGCAACATCAACACGTGGGCAAAGACCACCCCAAAATTCCTTTTGCAATCTGGCATCAGGCTAAATTCAGTAAACTAATTCACTTCTGTTTGTGGCTGACTAATTAAAAAAGTTTGCAAATATGTTTTTTTAATACTAAACTGGGCTGAATTTCTGTATTCTTTGTGAATTGTGTAATTAAAAATAAATTAAGCAAAAAAATGAAATGCTGAAGAGACCTCCTCTGCTTTTCACCCATCACTGCCTTTCTTCCCAATGTGAAGTACTTCAGAAGTCAAAACTGAATATTCATATGTCCCTAGAAAACATATGGCAAGCCTTCCTATCAGGACTTCCTTTAACATGTTTGTATGATCTGTATTTCATAACAGAATGTGTACTCAAAACGCATTTTTCCCACTCAGCTCAAAAGTTCATCTTCTCACTCAGGAAAGGGTTGTCCTTCAGGTGAAGCAAAGGAAGAAGACAAACTTTTGTTGTTTTCTTCTTGGCTGATTTGCTTAAAATTGTTTTGAGTATGAATGGCTGTGTGGATGAGGGAAGAAAAACTTTCTGTATGCAGCTGTGATGAACAGAAGTTTATAAGAACATGCCAGTGTGGTGGTTTTTTTTGGTGTTTGTTTCTTTTTCCATTGATAAGTGTGAAGAAACAAATATCCTGGCACTGTAACTGTCTCCTCCTGAAAAGAGAAGGCAGTTAATTATTTGAAAGTCTCCTGTCTGAGGATGAAGGTCGCAGTTACTGCAGTTCACATCATGGTTTCCTGCTGTAATTGAGCTTAAAAAGAGGAAACGATTTATGTGTGATTATGTCCTTTAATCTCCAGCTTAGTCCTGTTAAGATCTATCTCTTTTCTGCTTCACTGTTAAGCCATCTACCAAGGTAACCTAATTCCACCCTCTTGCAGTCTCTAATGAACATTGCTAGGGAAGTGATGAGTCATGATTTCTTTAGGAAGTAACCAAGAAAATTGTTTCTTTTGGGCTTACTCATTTTCTTTGAATCTGACACTGAGGAGATGCTGGGGTCCTTATGTATGAATAAAAGATATGACAAACGCAAACCAAACCAAACCAAACCAAAAAAGACAAATATTAGTTATATTCTTTTGACCTTTTTCATATTGAAAGGTTTTATGTTTTATGAATTTAAGTCTCAACATCATAACTTATAAATCAAGTGAAAGAAAATTCAACTATTTCTGACTCTCAAAGAAGTTTCCTAGGTATCTGTTAGAGAGGAGATGATCCCTGACTTTCTTCAGGAAAGACCGTATCCAATATGTAACATATACAAGATCCTAGACTGAGGAAGGAGAGAAGTCTAGTCTGTGTAGCAGACACCTTTTCAGATGATTTCCAGGGTAGTTCCTTCTAGTGGAGACATCAATGTAGAGGAAGACAATAACACAATGAGGCAGAAGTAACAGTCAGTGGGTTCAGTCCTTGGTTCTGCCACACACTTTGTGTGTGGTTTTGGGCAAGTTAATTTCTCTTTGTCTGCTTCAGATTCCCATCTATAAAATGAGACCATAATGGAAAAATGGAAAAATTAATCCACTTGTAAGGACTTCAGATTTTTGGCAAATCACTCATATTCTGAATTACTGTAGCCCATCATGACTACCTTTTATTACTATGGTAAGACACCGTATAATAAAATACAATGGGAACATATTTAATAAAGAACATCATAAATGCCTCTCCTTCAGGTGTCTTAGTAATATTTTAAAATGCTACCATTTTGAGGTAGTTTGAATATGTTCATGTTTAGGAGGCTTCTGAGCAGCTAAGCCTGTTTCCATTCATGCACATGATAATGTATGCAAAACCTGAATAGCAGAGTGATGAAAAATAAGCAAGAAATGTTGTATAGAAATATGTATGTGGGAAGCATCAAGTATAAGCTGAATATATGGGCCTACTACTATCCATTTTAAACACAGAAATATGCCATTAACTAGTTATTGATCATGAGCTGTAATTCCCATACCTAAATTCTGATAATAATGTCTTATACATAAATATTAAAATTATGTAAGATGAATTATATTCTTTCTTGTAGAAAAGGAATTTAAGTATTCTTGAGTATGGTTTTAATATTTCCAGTACTCCATGTTGGAAAAAATTTAATAAATAATGTAATTTTTTTTCTATAATGCAGTGGGATTTAATGAATTGAATGAATTTATATCTGAGTCCATCTGAGGAAAATGGATTTTGTTCCTGTGTAATAAAAAGTATGAAAGAAAATTGCATTAAATATAAAGCTAGGAATCTAACTTTTCTGAAGCCAACATCCACTCTCTACATCTTCCATCTCTGGCACTACTGCATTCGTGTTTTTCTTTCCTGTAAAAGTGTATAAAAGGCATAAAGTGCCCTTATTGCACACATGATTTTTTGCTATTTTGTAGCTGTGCTCCAATATTGACCTGCAAAATGCCTCAGTGACCTTGCTCTCTTTCTTACAATTGAACAAGACAGTGTGCTATCTGAGTGTTCAACTCTGTGAACTGAGTGTTCACAGCTGAGATGATAGCACTTCTGCATTACAGTAGAAATGGACTTTTGTGATTTTTCTACCTCTGAAGTGTAAGAAGTCCGGGTATTGCTTACTGCTTTCCACTCTCCATAGAAAAGCAGTGTCATCAGTCAGTTGCCTATGATTTATAACTTTCCCCCATCCATCTCCACAACCGTAATTGTTTTGACTTTGAACATAGAGGTACCCATTCATTCATAATCAGGGAAATATTATTTATAAACATAATTAAACAGAGCAGTCTTATACTTAATAAAAAATAAAGTTAATTAGGAGTTGATTATCTCCTCCCTGCTCCCTCCCACCTCCCTATCCCACAACAACGGGATGTCAAATACATGATTTATTTGGAAGAAAAGTTCTCAGCATAGGTACAGACGGTATGTAGAGAAGGTTTGGGTCACCAGGGAAATCTCTGTACTTCGCGAAATGTGGGGAGTAGTCTTGGTGCGAAATCTTTCTTATTTACCGGGGACGGCTGGCACTACATTACCCTAGCCAGCCAAACTGGTCCCATGCTGGTAGAGAAACCAGACCTCACCTTCCATTTCCTGCAGTTGCAGAACTTACTTTGTCTCATCTCCTTGTTACTCTGAAGCCTTGGAAAAGAGACTTCCTTTCTGATAGCCCTGAATAATTGTCACGTTATTCAGGTTTCAGATACTGTGGGGGAACAAGCCCACAATTCATTCTTCTTCCACACCAACTTTAGATTTATAGCAAATGAACAATTTAAGTTACCATTTTAGCTCTTAATTTTTTTCCCTTGTGAAATTACCCGATGTTATGTACAAAAGTTTGTACAAAGAATTCCTTTCATGTTGAAAACCCATGTAATTTCCTTCAGATTGCTTTTCTGTCTATGTGTGTCTTTTAATGTCAGTGTTCTCTTAGGTGAGATATTATAATTGCCATTTGACATTGCTTTCCTAGGGTTCAGGGGACTTCTAAATGATCTAATCCTGGATCCTGTGGCATACAGGATTTGTGGGATTTACTAGTTTAGTTCTTTCTATATTATATTTCTTCTCCTCATTTTCTCCTCCTCTGTGTACATTATTATAACTCTTCCTCTTGAGCCTTATCAGTATTTCTTCAGATCCTTTTTGTCCCTCTTTTTGCTTCCAGCATTAATTTTCATGGTTATGCTATGCTAAATTTTCTAATTCTATTTATTCACCCCCACTCCTCCTTCTTTCTCTCTTCAGCAGAAGAACATGGCCACTTTGTCTCTGCACTGAAATTTGTTTTCCTTGTTGACAGACTTGTCTCTGGTTAAATGTGAACATGGTTTTTCTTTCTGTTGAACGCTTCCATAGTATCTTTTTTACCTCACTTGTGTGAATGAACTGGAATACCAACTCTGATGTTTTAATTTAGGCCACACTTTGGATTTAATTTTTGAAGTTCAAATGGTAATGCTTTTTCTCAAATATTCTTTTCCTCCTTCCACTTCTGTTTGGATTTTGCCAGATTCCCTGAACACTGAGTGTTAGGTCTTGTCAGCGTGTGGATGGGGGATCTCCAAGTTTATGGGGCCAAGAAATGCTTGTCCCACAAAATATTAAAGGTCTGTAAGGAGCCAGCTACGTGTTTCACATGGTAAAGAGCAATGTTATGCTTCCCGTTGCCAGGCATAAATAATGATCAGTTGCAAAACCTAATCTGAAAAGCAAAGCTGTGGTATAACACTGGCAGGATGTATAAGAATGGCATCAGTGGTTAGCCAGGTCTTCAGCTGAGGTCCATTGGCAGTGCTAAGATTAAATCAGTGGAGCTGGAATTAATCTGAAAATATAGTCAGTTTATTTACCTTAACAAATAAGATCTGTACTCTGAATGCCTGGATGGCTCTGCAAGAGTGGAAAAGAGCAGAAGGAAAACTTTGATTTTTTTCCTTTGCATTAAGTATTTGCCCTGAGCTGCTTTTGCAAAGCCACATCTTCATTGTGTTGATAGATGGTGAGGAAGAAGACAGAAGAGAACTGAGCAACTGCATTGATAGTTTCCACTGGGATAGGCCTAGATGCAGTTCATAAGACCAGATAGTTCTGGAGGAAGCGCTTGACTCTGTGAATCACTCCTATCTTACATGCTCCAAATTAGACAATTAACTCATGTCGTGGTCCTAAAAGGCTAACGCTGGCTCACTTAATGCCAAACCACTTCAGAGTTTGATTTGGTAACCGGCAACTTTCTGTCTTAGCCAACACTGAACTCAGACCTCGTCACAGAGTAGGGAAAACCACTTCAGAGTTTGATTTGGTAACCGGCAACTTTCTGTCTTAGCCAACACTGAACTCAGACCTCGTCACAGAGTAGGGAAGGGGAGAGTGCTGTACTGTGCCACACTAACCGCAAAACCCAAACCTTCCTACCATAAGTAATTAAAGATCCCTTGGCAGTATTCAGTGTAGGGATGGCAAAGCCACCACCTTGGGCACATGCCAGTTTGAATCACTCTGTTCTGCCTGCCCTTTAATTTTATATGGATATTAGGTGTACCTTTATTCATGGGATTACTGTATGCTGTTAAACACCTGTCAAGATCCATCCAACAGCTGAAGGCAATGCAACCGTTGTAAAGTCTATCTGTTGTCAACTGCCTAGGTTTTCAGATGAAATGTCTTGTTGTAGGTGTTGAATTTGCCTGTAAAGATCAAATTTTCCAAATGATGTGGTTTTTAGTCATCAGTCAGCATATAGGGTGAGCTCTGAGAGAAGAGCTGTTCTAAACATACAGAGAAGACATAGTGCTAGTGTTGGGGACTATGTACATTAAGCTGTTGGGCTTTCTGAAGTGCTGGCCATGTTGACAGGATTGTTACAGGACAGTAATATTTCTCATAAAAATAAGAGATGTGATTGTACTAAAGCAAATTCAAGTTAAGACTGTCTTCTGACTTGCGAAACATGTGTACGGCTTCACTTTGACTTCAACAGTGTGCAGAAAGCTATGCTCGTGTGGGTGGGTGCAGTCAGATGCATTATGGATTTCCCTGTGAACTGAACTAGATGCACCTCAACATCTCTGATGTGGAAACCATATCATTATGTTAGAGAATTTCCCTGCTTTGCAGCTAGTAAGACATGCTCAGAACAGGATGAATTGGTCTGATTACAGTATAAAGTTAGTGCAGAGATACAACTCCTGAACTCAGGCTGACTCATATTTGATCAGCCCAGACAGGGCAGGCAGAGGAGCTCTGAGCCATCTTTGTTTCCCTGTGTACTCCTAAATACTGTACATCTGTATAGACAGCCCAAAGCAGTATATGTCAAAGTCTGTCCCAGATACTTCCAAAGATCCTGAAATCTTTATTTATCTGTTTATCTCCTGCTTAGTTCTCAGGAAGGCAAGCTGCTTGACTAGTCATTAAAAGACAAGATATTTTTTTTTATACTGATACACACATGTCAATTTAAACATATTGATGTACAAATTAGTGAAATTGTATTCTTGTTGCAAGATTTTTTTCCATGCTAGGTCATTTAATGTCAAAAACAGTCACTTAAAATGCATTCATTAGCATAACAAATCTATCAAGAGCACCCTTTATTTTGACATTTCATTGCTTCATACTACCTTTTATAATACTGTGCTGTTACATGTGCTAAAGCTACCATATTGAACTCTAAGAACTCTTGATCTTAACTTCAAATCACAGAAATTCATAGTAAACACTTTGAAAATATGTCTACCTCTAACTTCACCGGTTTGAAAACATAAAAACCTCCCATCTCAAACTCATCCAAAATGCTTTAAGGAAATTACTTTTTTTCACAGACTTTCAGGTTGTACAGATCCAAGAAAAGCAGTGAAACACAGTGTTTACCAAACACAATAAATCCATAAAACACAGTGGTTACCATAGCTTGTTTAACTCTCTGTCTGAACACACAGAAATGAGCTTCACAAGTCTATTTAGGAATCTAATGCAATAGTTTATGCTCCCATCCCCTATGTCAAAGTCAGAAAATATGACCTTTTATTCCAGAGGACTGCTACTGAGTGACACCTGAGGCACTTGAGCCTTCTCCTCTTCTGCTGTATGAATTGTTTCTTTTTGGAACAGGAGTCTGGACTAGAGGACTTCTAGCCCAAGGTTATATGTTCCACATCTATTTTTTAAAGAAGAAGTCAATTATTTACAGTTTTAGTCTTGGACACTTCTATCACACTGTAATAAGATGGAATTTTTTCTTTAGATGACTTGAATGGGGGTTTTAATGAGAAGGTACTGTAATGCATTTAGGCCTTCTCATGAGTAAAGCAGCACCTGAAAAGACCATCCTTTTTAAAAACAATGTAATTCTGGTTTGGATGTATTTTTTATATGTCAACACAGAATTTTCAAGACAGAAATTATGTCATTAATAAAAGCAGTTTATACTGTTATAATAATATAACTTAACATACACTATTGGACATGAGGCTCAGAGACATCACTTGGAAGCCTTAAGGATTGCCATGGACACAATCATGCACAAGTAGTGATCCTTGTATTTAAGAGAGTATGTTATTCACCCTCCAAGGGCTATGAGAGATTACCACACAGGAGACACTGACAGAAGGGTTAACAGGGAAGCATGAAAGAAAACTGCTTTGGCAAAAGGGTACTAGGGGTTGGAAGGGAAGGAGGGAAGTTTTCTATGCAGCTGTTACAGGACATGTCTATATAGAGATCATCTGAATAGTTATAGAGAATATTTTCTTAAGGATCTTAATCTTGGAGAGTTTCCTCCAAGTTATCCTCTCTGAATATTTACTATACAAGTTAAGACTGCTGTGAGTAACTGTGTCCTATTGCAGTCCACAGTTTGGATACTGTCGACAGAAACATGTGCATGAACTTGGGAAAGTGAATAGTCTTGTCAAAACATGTGCCTAAGTCTTTTCTATCTGAAGAACCTGCATATTTTAGGACTCAAGGACATGTGGTTTGTACTCATTCACTCTTCAGCTACATATTTTGGACAATGTGATAAGCTCTTCCAAAACTGACTATGCACTTTATGCAAATATGTGTTTCCCTATGGTTTATAAGACTGACACAATCCTTACAGCAGGGCCATAAAGGGGGGAGTTCTAGATAACAACTGAAATATTGTCAGCAATGCTGCTGCATATAGGTGTGTGCCTCTTCAGCTGAGCTGGAATGTAAATGGTTTTCATGGCAGGAAAAAGAATCAAGGAGAAGATCAGAGACGGCTGAAGGACGACTATTTTGTTTTCAGAAACTCTTCAGCACTTCCAGTTAGTTTTAGTTTATGCACTGGGAATAAACAAGGAGTTTTAAATGGTTTGGGTTTTTTTCCTATATAGTGCTTTGCTGAAAATTTCATCTTTTGACTGAAAAGGCTGTGGTTGTTATTCTGATGATGTCTTACTCTTTCTTTCTTTCTTTAGTTAAAAAACACATTGAAATCAATATGCCTCTGTAAAATGTTCCAGCTTCTGTGAAATACTTATTTTAATGAAAACGTATTTAGCTGTAAATGTTCCAATGAGCTCTAATGAGAACCACATAAAACATTTCTGAACCAGTGAGACCAATAGGTTGCTCTGTGCTAGGTGATCTTTCCCCTTTTATTTTTACATTCTTGTTTCTAAGATTTGGCATTAACTGTATTTTCTCTCACCGTGAGACTTTAAGTGACACATTTTAGCCTAGCATTTGCTCCCTAAATTCAGGATTCTTATTTCCTCTATTTTGATATGTAAAAGCTTTGTTTGCCTGGAGCTTTTCTTTTCAGTGTTGTGTTCTGCTTTTCCTTTTTTCTTGATAGCTTTGACATCTTGGCTGCTGAATTTGCCTTGCTTCTTGTAGTAAGACAGAAATTAATTAATCTTCTTTCCTAATTGCAGAATCAAAATAAATGGTGTCCACAAATTAGAAGGCACAGAAATCTCATGTGCATTTTGGATGCCTAGATAATGTCCAACAATAAACTGTTTTCATATAAATTGCATGCTTAATTAATTGCTTTAAAATGTCCACATATTTTTGTGCAAATACATCTATGCTTGCAATTCATAAAATGGAAAGACAAATTAAATTGCCCTTCCACATATGAAAACGTAACCCTTGGTATATCCTGGCTGTGCTTGGTCATCTGCTTTTTCCCCAGTCAGGGTGATAAATTTGGATGAGATCCTTATACTCTGAATTGCCACTAGGAGACCAAAAGGTTTCATTTTCTCTTGAATTACTGACATATGAGCTTGTGTTGTTTGGATAACTTGAACACACTGTAATATGACTGATGCATGAATATCTTTTGGCTTTGAAGAAAAATTGTCAGTAAAGAATAAAATAGCCAGGCTATTGAAGGAAAGAGGAAAATGTATTTGTGGATTTGACTGCATGTTTGGGTAAATTAGAGATTTGAATTATTCATTGGTAGTTAAACTCTACAACAGTGTAATCTACAAATATCCCTAAACCAAGATTACACATTAATCTGTCTCAATGGAGAGAAGTTAGTTTATAAGGATGACCATGAAGAAAATGTTCTATTTTTTTAATTAAAAAAAAAAAAATCAGGTCAGCTGATATACAATCTTCTGCTAACGGAGTCACCTATCTTTGACTTTGTTTCCTGAAAGAAGTGGACTGAAACTGGAAACAAAGCTACAACACTTTTTGGACTACTGAATTTTCTTGTAACCCCAGACTGCCTTCTTTGTTGTTGCTTGTTGAGGTTTTATGGTGTTTTTTGTTTGTTTGTTCTAAAATAGTTTTATGTAGTCTTAAGGAACTGAAGGATAATGGTACTTCAGCTATCTACAGAGAAAATGAGTAAACCTTCCAGACTACTTAAATTTTTGGATTTACTGGGGGGGTCTTTGGGTTTAGGAAAAGGAAAAATATGTCCAAAGATGCCATGCTTGAAATTACCTTATCTTTCTGCATAAAGCATGTAATTCTTACTGTAAAGCATTATGTTTACTCAGCTCAGAAAGGGAAACACAGTCTGTACTCTATTTAGGAGTAAGCTTTAAAAAGATCAGGGTTTTTATATTACATAGACATATAGAATATGGAATATATTTTGAGATTTTAGAATAATTTCTTTCCCATGCCCTCTATATTTTTTTTCCATGCCATCACTCATGTATCTCACTGAACAGGAAAAAATCAGCTTGCAGATTTCTGCTAAAACAACAGAAGCTTCTTTTGCAGCTTGACTGGTCCTTTCCATGTCTATTGCTTCTGCAGCTGCTGCTGAATAAGCAGCTGCTGAATAAGCAGCTGCTCCCTTCACATGCTCTGCTGTTGAAGCTGCACCTCGAGTATTGCTGGTGGCTCAGGTGTTTGCACAGCTCCTTAGCAAGTTAGAAGTGGACTCATGGCTGTGGCCCCTTCTGAAATGATTGCACGCAAGTTTGCCAGAGACCTGTGTGGAAAAGAGGCTTCTGAGGACAGCGGACTGGTAGGTTTTGGGCACAGAAGTGTGTTCTGCATCACTGGAAGTGCTGGCAAAGGGAAAGGGTGGAAAGGCACAAAGAGTGGAGAAATTGGGCAGTAGGTAGGACTCTGCTCTGTCTTAATCTTGGCAAAGTCCATTCCTAATTCCTAGTATCAATGGAAGAGGCTGACAGCTGGGACCACCTCTATGTTTTAACTTACCTTATGTTTAAAATTAACTAAGCCAGCTCACCCTGAGATTTGTGGCTAGGGTGTCTGTGGGATTTTGAGCTGTAAACTATAAAGTCCTGCAGCCTGCAGTCCTTTAGTTGAGAAGTCTTGTACTCCAATAATTAAAGCCCAATTTAACTATTTAACGAAGAGATGATTTTGAGCTCATGCTTGGGTCAACTGGCTTAAAGCTTTCCTTGCAGTATTTCAAGATGGAGACAAAAGAGTAATAGCCATGGAGGAATGGAAAAGGAGAGAAGCACTGAGAAAGACAAGCTGCCAGCAAACGTCAGCCCTACATTAGCAGCTTGAGAGTGTGAAAGGCATTGTTTTTATCTAAGCTGAAATAAGGTCACGACACATGGTCACCACAAGAAGATTAACACAACAGCATCAATGTCCAGGTATCTCTGATCAGATAGTAACAGGAAGGAATGTGGACGCGTTAGGAAGTACCGGTCAGTTTCAGACCAACGTCTACTATCTAACCCAGACCTCCGAATGCTGTAGGAAATTCACATTACATTTTAAAAGCTATAATCACAGAATCACAGAATGGCAGGGGTTGGAAGGGACCTCTGGAGATCATCTTGTCTGACCTCCTTGCTTGAGCAGGCACACCTAGAGCAGGGGGCACAGGAACACATCCAGGCGTGTTTTGAATGTCTCCAGGGAAGGAGACTACAAAACCTCCCTGGGCAGCCTGTTCCACTGCTCTGTCACCCTCAAAGTAAAGTTTTCCTTCATACTGAGGTGGAACTTCCTGTGTTCCAACTTGTGCCCATTGCCCCTTGTCCTGTCATTGGGCACTATTGAAAAGAGCCTAGTCCCATCATCCTGACACCCACCCTTTAGATATCCATAGGTATTGATGAAATCCCCCCTCAGTCTTCTCTTCTCCAGGCTAAACAAACCCAGGTCTCTCAACCTTTCATCATAAGAGAGACGCTCCTGTCCCCGATCATCTTTGTAGCTCTCCGATGGACTTGCTCAAGCGGTTCCACATCCTTCTTAAGCTGGGGGACCCCAGAACTGGACACAGTACTCGAAATGTGGTCTCACTAGGGCAGAGTAGAGGGGGAGGATAAACTCTCTCGATCTGCTGACCATGATCCTTTTAATGCAGCAAAGGATACCACTGGCCTTCTTGACCACAAGGGCACAGTGCTGGCTCTGGGTCAGCTTGTTGTCCACCAGCACTCCCAGGTCCTTCTCAACAGAGCTGCTTTTCAGTAGTTCATCCCCCGGCCTGTACTGGTGCATGGGGTTGTTCCTCCCCAGGTGCAGGACCTTGCACTTGTTCATGTTGAATTTCATCAGGTTCCTCTTGGCCCAGCGCTCCAGCCTGTCCAGATCTCACTGAATGGCAGCACAACCTTCTGGTGTATCAGCCTCTCCTGATAGTTTTGTGCCATCAGCAAACCTGCTGAGGTTACAGTCTCTCTTTTTGTCCAGGTCATTGATGAATATGTTGAACAGGACTGGACCCAGCACAGACCCTTGGGGAACACCGCTAGTTACAGGCCTCCAACCAGAAGGATTCTGCATTGTTGATCACAACCCTCTGAGCTCTGCCGTTCGGCCAGTTCTTAATCCGCCCCACTGCCCTCTCATCTAACCCACACTTTCTAAGCTTACCTAAGAGGGTGTTATGGGAGACAGTGTGAAAAGCTTTCCTGAAGTCAAGGTAAAAAACAACCACTACTCTCCCTTCATCAACCCATTCGGTCGTGCCATCCTAGAAGGCTATCAGATTGGTAAAGCATGATCTCCCCTTGGTGAATCCATGTATAAAATAAATAGTTAGCTTCCCTGCAAAAACTAACAAACAGTGACCTGGGCATACATTACATGAGAGAGCTTTCTGATTTATTCAGTGAATTTGAGACAGATTTCCTGTATCCTCAGGTTTTTGCAGGTTTGGATCTCTAATATTTAAGGAAAAAACTTCTGAACAATGTATTTCAAATGTTTAGTGGGTTATTAAACAAAATGCATGTTTAAAGTGAAATTTGTAAAATGAATGTATGGATAAAATTAAATGAGAATATAGTTGCCTTAAAAACAAATCATCAAGTTAATATTAGATGAGATCATGGAGCCCCTCGTCTAGTTTTGGTTCATCCATGTGCTCAGAGGATGTTCTGAGATGTCAAATAAAGTGTGGTATGTTGGAACAACCTGAAGTCACTTCACAGAAGCATTTCTGGTTTGAACTAGGATGCTAAAGGAAGTGCACTTTTAGTTGCTATTCACCATTGATATCAATGCCTAGTGCGTTCATTGTCAGCTGTATACCTGAAACAAGTAATTCCCACTTTGAGAGTACTCTTCGGAGACCAGTTAAGAAATCTGCTCAAATGACTGGCTGCCATATAAGAGTCATTGCTCCCTGCATCCCCCCATTTCCCTTTAACCCTAACATTAGATTGAGTTTAAATGTTCCTGTGTAATTTAAGAGAAGATTGCTTTTTGCCTTTTAGGTTATAATGACAAATGTAAGTGAAGATAACAATTTCTTCGCTTAATCATGCACATCCTAACCCATAAAATTAAGCGCATGTGAGGTATTATAAGCAAGGTTATTAAACTTCCAGCATTTCTAGGATTTTAAGGAGCCACTCTCAGACAATGTCAGTAGTTTTGTGTGCTAGCTTTTCTTATATGCCCATAGTTAAGCACTGGCTAGAATTAAAGTCAGTTACAAACCTCCTAGGTACAATTTATTCCTTATACTGTAAAAAAAATGGAAGCAGAATCTATTCACTGAATTTGATACTTTAGGGGATGATAAATGTGAATTTAAGGCTTCACCCATCTCCAGAAAGCCAGTACTGGGTTTGAAAAATTGGATTAGGGGTTTTCATTTAAGGTATTATACAATATCACCATTATTGGTGGCCAAGAGCTGTTTAATTCTCATGACAAAGTTAAGATGTTGCATTGTGCTGGATACTTTTGGACTGGCCCCTAAACAGGAGATCAGGAGATGTGCAGACCTTCTTGTCAGGCATGGTGATACTTGTTGCCACAGTATTGACGCTCCCTGCAGCACTAAGCAGAAAAAGCAGCAGTAAAGACTACTGCTCTGCCTTCAGTTTTGAGGACAGTGATCTTATTGATTACCGCTCCCTGGAGCTTGCCACCCTTAGCAAAAGGTACTGAGCAGTTTGATGTGTTTGGCTTGTAAACACCATTTCATCAGCTTCTTAGGTGGGCTCTGCAGCATCCACAGTGGTCCATGTTGCCACAGCTGAGCTGGAGGCAGTACCTAAACTCTGTGCTTAAGAACCAGGTTGAGTTTGCCTGCTGCAGCTTCAGTGTTTGTGATGTAGATATAGACCGGCAGTTTACAGCTGAAGTTTCCCCATGCTATCAGAGCTCAGCCATAGTGCAAGCCCAGCACTTTTGCAGTGACTCTTTACTTGAGGAAAAAACCAGATTATTTGGTAGCTGATTTTGCTTGTTAATGGAAATGCCTATTTTTTTCTTAGAGGTGTCACCACATCTAACTCCATTGGTACAGCAGGAAATCATGATAAAGAATGTGTTGTTAAATGCATGTGTTTTTACTTTCCCAAAGAGGGAAAAGAAAAAACTCTGCTTTTTGTTTACCCCATTAATAAGTTTACATAGGCCTCAGTTGTAAATGACTCTTTTTTTGCTTTGCTTTTCCCATGCGTTAACAAACCTTTCCATTTAGCCCAGATTCAGCCCATAACAGCCCAAATCTCTGCAACTCTGCTTCTAATTAATCTACCCTGATTTTAAAAGTGATTCTGTTTGGGTGAGTGTTTATGGGAGGAGTCCTTCTTTGCCAGAAGTGTTGTCAACAAGGACCAGTTGTTCCCTCAGTCCCCTTTGCTGCAATCTGTTGCAAGTCAGTGGTTTGACGTAATCTCAGAGCAGTGTAGGAGTGTTGACTTTCAGACTAAACTGTTAGTTTGCTTTTACTAATGCAGTTATTCAGATAGTAATTTAAGACTCACATCACAAACAGAATGAGAAATTTGCATAGCTGCATATGTGGAAACAAGAAAATCACTGTGGCCTTGAGCCTGAAAATATGGATGCTTATCTGAGAGTTTATGCTATTTTGACTTTAGTGGGACTAAGCACTTACTTAATGCTGAATGTGTTGCATAAATGTTACCAAATACAGATGTGTATTTTATTTTATTTTCTAGAAGAGCAGGAGTTTGGTTTTTTTGCTATTTTATTGCAATATATAACTTTCTCAATGGAAAGACTTGTCAAAAGTGTTGCTTTCCCTCTTGAAAGACCTTCTGGGTCATCACGTCCAGCCTTCTGGCACTGTAGGCAAACCTGCTACATAATTCTCTCCATTAAAAGGTCAACAACTATTTCAAAGTAGCTAAGTAGCTTTTTGCCACCATTTTGGAGAGTTGTTTCATTGCTCTTGTGGATAGAAAGTCTTTTCAGAGGACTATGTAAATATTTGGACTTCTTGAGGTCAGACGAGCAGGTCTGCTGTTGCCTGAATCATTCTTCCATTCTAAAATAATATTTTTTTTTCTTTTAAATTTACATTATTTTAGAGTAGGAGGAAGAGAGGGTGGAAAGGTTTAACAAAGGTTTTAAATTACATCACTTAGTCCTGATACAGTAGTCACTTGTACTACCCCAGCATGTTCAAAGGCTACAGGAGAAGTGCTGTGAGACACCTCCTTACTTACTCCCTTTAATCTGTTCTTAAACCTGTTGTCGCTCCAGAGGTTCTCTCTTCATTGTGAAGGGTACATTCTTTCATCTGTTGCTTGCTCTTCTACTGCTTTCATCAAGTGCCTCTCATGTTTTACTTCTGAATGAGTATATGAAGAATTCACAGGCTTGAAAGAAGCGGTAGTACTACCATGAAATAGAAAATAGAGGGAAAATGCTTCTGAGACACGACTACATGGGAAATAATCGCTTTTAAATTTTTGAAATATCTAGGGAACTTATTTTCCTTGGCCTATACAACCTCTTCACCATCAGTTTTGTTTACGTGGATACACAAATGAAACGTGGTAAGCAGCAAGGCTGTTTGGTTGTGAAGTCATGATAACAGTTTCTGTTATCACTCTGCTGATGCCCTGAAAAGGTTATAAAAAATGAGCAGAACTGAATTTTTGTGCTCCTTTCTGTAATCACTTAATATTACAGTGACATCAAAGTCAGAAGGGAAAAGAGGTCTGTTATGAAATTTTATGAAAGGTAGGTCCTGCCTCACTAACCTGGTCTCCTTCTATGGTAAGGTGACCAGCTTAGTGGATGAGGGGAAGGCTGTGGATGTTGTCTACTTGGACTTTAGTAAGGCCTTTGACACTGTCTGCCACAGCATTACCCTGGAGAAAATGGCTGCTCATGGCTTATACAGGTGCACTCTTTGCTGGGTAAAAAAACCGGCTGGATGGCCGAGCCCAGAGGGTGGTGGTGAATGGAGTCAAATCCGGTTGGTGGCCAGTCACAAGTGGTGTTCCCCAGGGCTCAGTGTTGGGGCTGGTCCTGTTCAATATCTTCACTGATGATCTGGATGAGGGGCTCGAGTGCACCCTCAGCAAGCTTGCAGATGACACGAAGCTGGGTAGAAGTGTAGATCTGCTGGAGGGCAGGAAGGCCCTACAGAGGGACCTGGACAGGCTGGATTGTTGGGCCAGAGCCAACGGTATGAGATTCAACAAGGCAAAGTGCCGGGTCCTGCACTTGGGTCACAACAGCCCCATGCAGCGCTGCAGGCTTGGGGAGGAGTGGCTGCAGAGCTGCCTGGAGGAAAAGGACCTGGGGGTGTTGGTTGACATCTGGCTGAACGTGAGCCAGCAGTGTGCTCAGGTGGCCAAGAAGGCCAACAGCATCCTGACTTGTATCAGGAATAGTGTGGCCAGCAGGAGTAGGGAGGTGATGGTGCCCCTGTACTCAGCACAGGTGAGGCCGCACCTTGAGTACTACTGTGTGCAGTTTTGGGCCCCTCACTACAAGAGGGACATTGAGGTGCTGGAGTGTGTCCAAAGAAGGGCAACAAAGTTGGTGAAAGGTCTAGAGGACAAGTCTTATGAGGAGTGGCTGAGGGATCTGGGGTTGTTCAGTCCGGAGAAGAGAAGGCTGAGGGGAGACCTTATCGCTCTCTACAACTACCTGAAAGGAGGTTATAGTGAGGTGGGTGTTGGTCTCTTCTCCCTAGCAACAAGCGATAGGACGAGAGGAAATGGCCTCAATCTGTGCCAGGGGAGGTTTAGGTTGGATATTAGGAAAAACTTCTTGACCGAAAGGGTTGTCAAACATTGGAACAGGCTGCCCAGGGAGGTGGTGGAGTCTCCATCCCTGGAGGTATTTAAAAGAAGTGTAGACATGGTGCTTGAGGATATGGTTTAGTGGTGGACTTGGCAGTGATAGGTTAGTGGTTGGACTCGATGATCTTAAGGGTCTTTTCCAACCTTAATGATTCTATGATTCTATGAAATACTAAGCATTCTCTACTTCTTTTCTTTCTACATCTTCTCTTCAGACTCCAGTTATATCTATTCTGGAGGTTAACATAATTTTCAGAAGTCAGCAGCAATATTAAGAGAAAGATACAACATGAAAGCTGCAACAGAAACAAAATCTAAAAGGACTTCAGCACAAATATATTTGCTTTTCAGTACTATCTCTTCTGAACTTTGTAAGAATCATTTTTACACAGGTTTTGGAAGGAAGGGTAAAAGGGTGGCCTGAAGACAAAAAAGAGTGAATTTATTTATATGATAATATGAATTATGTTTACATTGATATTTTCTGGGTTTGTTGTAAAAATACCTAAGGACTGGAAGGCATTTGATCAAATCAAACATCACAGGGAGTTCAAGGAAAATAATTTTAATTTATTCTTCCTTTTTAGCAGGGAAAAATTAGGAATAATAACTGAAGTTTCATGTTTCTTTATTTTAAGCCTATGCTGCAGCCAAAACCTGGTGTGTCTAGAACTCAGAGAATGCAAGAATAAAAGGAAATTATGTCATATCAATTCAACAGTTTCTATGAAGCGAGGCACCCCCTGTGAGCTCTGGGCAGGGGAAAGCAGGTGGGGGCCACTAGGCTTGTGTCTTGGCAAGTCAAAGTAGTTTTAGAGTTGTCTCTGCTGAGTGCAAATCTGATTTGCTTAACAATGAAACATGGCTTTGGGGAAAAATAGCCTCAGGAATGTTTATTTTTATAAAAAGTCTGGAAGAAATTACCAGAGCTGTAGGAAACAGCTCTACATTTGGGAATGTTGGTGAATGGGGATGAAGTCCTAGGGGGACTTCTCAAAGACAAGTTTAAATATATGCCTAGACACTGTTGCCATGACAGTCAAAAAAACCCCAAAACTATCTTTTCATTTTCAAACCTTCCTCAGTAGGCTTTGGTTCACCTTCCACTTATTAGTGATACAACTGTATCTTCACAGAAGACAATATATTGAATCCCTGTTTTTAGCCTTCTATTTAACTTTCAGGGTAAAACTTCCATCTTTCTGGGAGCTTCTCACAGATTTGGTTAATGCACCTGTCAGTCTCACAGATCCTCTCTGTCAGCTCTCTCTCTAACTATTTTCTTTTTAAGAGGACACTGGTTATATTTAGATGTCAGTGAATTTGAAGAAGAACAAATTGCAGATGACTGCAGCACACCAAAAAATTTGAATCTGTGAGAAAAACTGAGGAAAACATGTATGTGATTGAAGTGTTACAAAAATACTTCATTCTGGATAAACAAGACTATTAGTAATTCACATTAGAATGCAATTTTTTTTTTGCTGTTTTGTTTGTTTGTTTGTTTTCCTTTGCTTAATGTTTTTCTTCAAGACAAATGCCAAAATGTCTGTCCTATACTTGCAGTATTTCTTTCTTACAGAATTACTGTGGTTGAAGTCTGCACTGTTAAGTTACTGCCCAACACAGTGAAAAAAACCCTTACAAATGTCTTTCTGGATCAGATAAGATGTCTTCATCCCATAGATCTCTCAGTTACTGGCAAATGTGCTGCTTTTTGGTCTAAGCTCAGTTGGAAATCTGTTTTACTTTCTCCTTCTGAATATAAGTTAAAAGTGAATCTCCTTTTATTTTGTGGTGTTTGATGGTTGTGTTTGAACTGTGTCTGTCCCATCGTCCCCACAAATTAGTTTTGTGGGCTTGCTTTTCCATTCAATCTATTTCTCAAAAGCTAAGTTTATTTATTTCCATATAAAAAGTTGTAGGTGATTGATTAATCTGTCTAATGACTGTAGATAGTTTAAAATCATGAAGTAAATTGCTTTTCTTAATTTGGAGGAGGGCATGAGAAGAGGAAGGAAGAGAAAAGAGAACCTAGTTAATTATTATGAAATCCAATATTGTCAATTGGTCTGATCAAATTCTGTGCTGTCCAAAGCCTGGACATCTGCAGTTTTTGCATTGGGCCTGGGACATGGAGTTTATGTCAATAAGCATTTTAAAAAGCCCTAACTGAAAAGCCACATTTAATGGATTTTTATGACGATGTCATCTAAATAAGAAATAAGAAGTATATTTAATACTGTTTTGAAATGATTACAGTTATATACAAACACTAGTCACAGCTGTAATGTGTATATTAAATTTTTAGCAGGGAGGTGTGAAAATACCTGATAATTTGCATTGACTAAGACATAAGCTAAGGTCCAATTTTATTTGTACTTCTGTAAAGAGAATAATAACTATGCTGCTTTAGAGGAGATGTGATTGGATAGCTAAGGTTCACCTTTTGACTTACAGTCCCTAAAGAAAGATGTGCTACCTGTTAGCCCATATTGATTCCAAGAGAAACCCTACAGAATATCGAGAAAATAATGTAGGCTTTAATGAGATAACATGCTCTCTGAACTAAAAAATTAAAAGAGAATTACGAGATGGCAATCACAGACACTGATAAGGCAGATGTTTGAGAAGATGAGAGGTAATAAGCTTATCCCAACAATTATTCTCAAAATAATCAAAGTGGAGACAGTTCCTTGTTCTGTAACATGCTGACCCAGATCTTCAATGGCCATCAATTGTTTTAGCCTGGATGGTTTCAAGGAGCTGTCCTCACAGCTTAGCTGAGATTTACAGCAGCTGGCTGGGCTCCAAGCACTTATTTGCATCCCATTTGATTATAGTATGTTATTATAGACAATGCAATCACACAGTTGGCTTTCATGTATAGAGACCTCATGGTCAAGTTACACAGGAGAAAACCAAATACGCTCCACATGGGTCCAGTCAGCAGAAACTTGGAACTGTCTAGCTGCAACTCCTGTGCTCTCTTCTGAAATACCAGGAGTTAAAGAATTAAGGTGCTTCAGAATGGTACACGCTCTGTGCAACAACATCTTGTGACAGGCCCACTATCCTCTTCTGCCAGCCTATGTGCTAAATAACATAACTAATGTAAAGTACTACCAATCTGTTGTACTTACACTACAAAACAGATTGCTTTAACTCCTGCCAGCTTGTTATGCTCAGAATCCTTTTACAGGAAAAAGGCACGCACCTTACATGCAAAGCCAATAATCCGTTGTTAGTCTAATTAAAATCTTAACAGTTTAACTGAAGAAGTTTAATATCCCGGTTGCATTGATGTTAACATGATACCAATGATTACAGACCAACTCACATATAGTCAAAATGGTATAGACACAAACTTCCTAAAGTCTACCTTTTTCGCTGGTGATGTACTCAGCCTTGCACTACCCCTCTGAGCCCGAAAGTTGATGGTAGCTTCACTCCCCATACTATGGGGTATGGTCTGTCACCAGTATCTTGAGCCATTTGCAAGGGGAAAGATGAAGTTGGTGTTAATGGTTTCTTTCTTTTCCACCTAGGATATGCTAGTGGCCAATTTTGTGTGCTTGGCAACATGCTCTGCACCCTGCTTTTCTTTCACTGGACTGCAAGTCCATGCTACACTACATAGGTTGTGTTTTGCTCTTGTTTGGATCTTTTCCTTTGTTGTCTTTATTACCACTAAGACTGGTTTTACCCAGCTCCCAGGGTTGCACTCCTTCAGTGATCAGGAATGACTGGTTAGCTGTCTGTAGCTCAGGGCCTCTGGTAATGCTCTGTGCCTGGGTTTTGAAGGCCCCTGCTGTCATCTGACTCCTCTGCTTATCCATGCTGCATTTCTTTCTAAGTCACAGCTATCTTATTCCACAAGACTAACTACTTGTTATTGCTGCTTTTAGCTACTAAATGTGTACCTCTGTATAGGGATAACTATTTTAACACAGTTTGCTTTCAAAACTAAGCAAAACATAAACCAATAGTTACCTGATCATTAGACAGTTTCTGTTTCTGCTAAACTAAAACAAATCTCCAGAGAGGCCAAGTGAAATTCAGACAAACCTTGTCAGGTACTGACCCATGAATTGTCAGCTTAAGCCAAAGCCTGTGGCCTGTTAAGGGCAATGGCAACACCATCGTTATGGGGTTACGTGACTACAAAGACTTACCCTGTATAATGCAAAATGAACAGAGTAATAAATTTCTGACTGTATTTTCATTCAGCAACTATACCCACATTGCTGAAAACTCTTCCTGAATATCTATATATAATGATGTTCTGGCATCAGTGTTTTCTGCAAGTGTGAAGACTTTTGCATTAACCCAGCTCAACTCCAAAGCTATTTAGCTTAAAAGGTGTAGTTTCCTTATCAGCAGGAAAAGGTTGTAACAGATACCTTTGCATGGTGGTTAAGGATGTATTTTTGTAGATACTGTTAGAGACCCCAGTCAGTGATCCAAACATCATTGTCTTGGCTGCTGTATTTAGTATGATGAAAGGACATTCCTGTGCCTAAATAATTTATAATCCATATGCTATGGTTTCAGAGTCCCACTGAAACTTTCTGGTTTTGGTACTGAATAGCTATCTTCTCTAAAGCCTCCATTCTGTTCCTAAGGAAAGTTTTTGTGCAATTAGGCTAACTTTAACTTCACACCTCTGTGAATATGTAACTACGGTTGCATCCCTTCTAGCAGCTGACCCTGCTAATGTGAACATGTTCATATGGTTAAGATTAATGAGTCAATTATTTTTACACAAGCTATCTGTCACGTAGGCTGTTTTCCTTGACTTGATTATTTTAATTAAAAAAAAAGTGTTCAGTTCTCTTTTTTATTGATGTTCTTGTGTTAATCAGGAACAATTATTAGTAAGACTTTGGTGGATGGTTGCTTCCAAGATCCTTAACTGAAAATACAGTACTTAAAATAGAACAGAGAGTTGGAAGGAGCTGGGTTTTTTTTTTTTTTAATTTTACTGAAAACTTCTAAGCAAATTCTGGTTGTTTCTGCTGTAGAAAAGAAGGATTGTCACTTAAAGTATGGACACATCCAAATCAATGCTTGTGATCTGAAAATCAGTTACTCTGTATTTACTGTGGAGCAAATATAAGCAGTTGCACTTCACATTTACATCTCAACCATAAACTAATCCTGTCAAGTTAAAATCTTGCTGACTCACTTAGGTGGCAAATCTTGAACATACTAAGTACCCTCAGCTTCACTGAGTTATTGAATATTAAACATATTTGCATCTTTAAGAAGAGGTTGGATCTTGCCATTTGTCAAATTAAAATTAAACTTTGAACCACAGCACATTGGCAATATACTTCTTATTGTTCAGGCTTATGTCACTCACTGCAGGGATGCTGGGACCTTACTTATGAATAGTTTATCTAGTTAATTCATTCTAGTTATTTAATTCAGTCACCAGGTGGCACTATTACATATGGTGCTTATCTTCAAAGTGCAGTTAAATCTTGGGAAAATATTTGTGAACTATATTGTGAATTATGCTCCCTTCTAGATTCTGAACAAATCACTCATAAAGCCTTTGTTTTCCAAATCTCTTCTATGGTGCCTTTGCGTGTTTAATTTGAGACATTTTTGATGCTGCTTAAAGGTTACAAAGTTGAGAACAGAAAAATGTGTTGCCCAAACTCCCACAGTAAAAAGCTTCTGGTTTAGACACTCTGTGTTGCAGCCCCTTTGAAAACCACACTGACAGAGTACAGTGAGGACATGCAGTGAAAACACCCCAACAGCTGGTCATGGTTGGCCCTGTGACTCTTCAGAAGCTGATGCTTGTGAACTTTGTGGCTCTCTAGGTCTGAATGTCATCAGATCTAACTTGAGATGTGCTCTCCTAAGCTATATGTCGCCCAGGTCACCCATGTGCTCCACCAGGTGGAAATGCAGTGAGCAGTTTGGCTGTGTGTTGCTTAACTCCTCTTACTGTCGGAACTATGGTGACTTAACAGTGACACTTGAGTAGGTATTGTGGGTCTTTCATCTATTTCTTGTAAGATTTCATTACTGCAAATTTCATAATAAAGGATCCAAACAGTACTTTTAATTACAATATTACTGATGCAATGAAAATAATCAGTAAGGGGTAGTATGACTGTTATCAATGGCAACATTTATCTGGAAAAGGAAAGGACGTTTGAAGTGAGGCAAATCTTCAATGGTTTTGTAAGGGGCTCACACATTAAAACTAATAGGTAATTTTTCTTTTGATTGTATAGTTACATATTATAGTTCAGCTTTCACCACACTTTATCACATAAATAGTTAGTAATTTATACAACTCATACCAACTTAAATTACGGTTAAAAAGACCACCCCACTCACACATTTATGCTGTTGCTACATTAAGGAAAGTGTACCTCTCAAGATAAGTTGTATATTATGTACTGCTCAATTGCATATCAATATCTGGCATACACTCTTGTCTATAAGCAAATTCAACAACAACAATTGAGATGACACAAAGACACAAAGACATGCTTTGTTTTTCAAAATTGCAGCTTTCCCTTCTTTTCAGTTCCTTTCTCCCAGTTTCTTCCTCCTAGTCCATCCCAATCAATACTACCTAGATTGTTTGTTCCTGCCCTGCCTTGCCTTGTCTTTCCTTGCCTTCCCTCCCCTGCCCTCCACTGCCCTCCCCACCCCTGCCCTCCACTGCCCTCCCCACCCCTGCCCTCCCCTTCCCTTCCCTCCCCTTCCCTCCCCTGGCCAGACCTGCCCTCCCCTGACCTGCCACCCCTCCCCTCCCCTCCCCTTCCTAACAGTTATTTAGTCAACACAGATTCCTAAACTGAATAATTCTGAACATAGACTGCACACATATTCCAGGAAAAAAATCTGAATAGAGCCAGGTTAAAGGCTTGCACCTGGGCAAACCTGTACTGCTGCTGTTCTGATAAACCATTTGTGGTTTTTATTATTTTTTTTGTTGGAAGCTATATATCCGTACAAAATGTATAATCAGCACCAGTGGAATTCGGTTGCTGCCCTTTCATGCTTTGTTTTTTTTTTCATCTCAGGAATGGGTAGGGTCTCTCTGGCCCAATTTGCCATGAATAGACTGTTACACTGTCGTTCATGTGTATTGGATTTAGTAGTAAATGTGTTGAAGTTGTAAAAGTAACACTCATATAAATTATTCAAGCAGCCCCTTGATTCAACTCGAGTTTTGCTGGCGGTTGGTTTATAGAGCTCAGTTGTCAAGGCAGGCATTTGAAGGCAGTCTTTTACTGAGCATCAGGAATACCACAGAGGCTGAAAGAAGAGCTAACAAGGACAGGCAGATATTTAGAGCACTGAATCTGTGTCTGGATATTTTCTTAAATGTGTATATGCAGCAAATGTCACTGAGTGCAGTCAAACATGCAGATCTCTGCTCCTCCAGCTCTTTCCCTTCAGTAACAAGAGTCTAAGAGTCACAAAAGAGACACCAGGCTAAAATATACTATATCGTTATCTTGATAAGTTTCACTGCTATTGTCAAATGCTTAAAGATTAAAAGCCAGAGACGACTGGGTGTGTTTATGAAGCAAATAGATATAGATACCCAGTTACAGTTATGGTGGTGGGAGTGGTTATTGATGGCTGCTGATCAATATAGCAAACATTTTCAAGTGAGGTACGTCAGGAATCTCTTGTGGTTGCAGGCCTGTTCGTTTCATCAACCTTTCAAGTGAAGGGCAGATGATGGGCTAGACAATATTTGTCTAAAGCGTATAGTGGTATCAAGCTGGAAGAGGTTTCAAGCATGGTGGAGGAAAGGTTCAGAATCCACCATGACAATGCAGTAGAAGAGTTTCAATAAAGGCAATTGGAAAACAGCAAATTATAATGATCAGATTTTATTTGACAAAGACTTGTAGAGGCGTTCAGTACAAAATTACGCCACCTATGAATTGTGGCGTACAAATTACTGTTTAAAATGACCCTGAGACCAGAAGGGTCAAACTGGCATATCTGAAACTTGTTTTAAAAAGGGAATCACAGGAGATCTCGTACATCAGGTAAGTATGTTTGACTTCTGTATTGGACAAACTGGAAGAAGCCATAACAGAGACAGTAATATATACGGGGAACATTCAGTTTGGCTTCTGTGGATTGAAGTCTTGCCCTGAAAGTGTATTAGAATTCCTTACAGGTGCCAGTGATTATATGAACGAACAAGATCCTGTGGTTGTTTTATGCTTGGGATTTCAGAGAGCTTTTGATGATCTCTTACCAAAGACTCTCAGAGATCCTAAACTGACATGGGGCAAAAGAGGAAGCACAGCTATTACTACCTATCATAAAAAACAAAAAGAAGAAATAACTGCCAGATGTTACAATGTTCACTACTGGATTTCATTAAGTGTCTGGGTTGAGACATGTTCATCCACATATTCGCCAAAATCCTGGGAAAGTGTATGGTTATAGAGAAAGAGAAAAATGTTTGCTGATAATATAAAATTATTCAGATGAGTTAAATGAAAACTGACTGCAAAGTGCTGCAGGAGGATGTCACAACACTGAGTGACTTGGCAATAAAGTAAAAGATAAATTCAATGCTATGAAAGTAATGCATCTGGGAAAAAACACTGTGTGTATGTACACATTGTGTATAAATACCCAGTGATGGGCTCCAAATGAACTATTACTATTCAGAAGGAAGTTTGTAGAGGCATTGTGGCTATTTCTATGAAAACATCAGCTTAATACCCAGAGACAGTTAAAAAGGAAAATAAACTCTTAGGAATTACTATGAAAGCAAATTAGAGCAAACTAGAAAACATTATTATGCCCCAAGTCCAAGATGTGTTCGTATCATTAATACTAAGCACAGCTCTCATTACAGCATCTCAAAAAGGACACAATAAAACTAGAAAGGGAGAAAGATGACAATGATGTTCCATTCGTTTCCACATGAGGATAGATTAAACAGGCTAGGCTTCTTTAGTCTGGGAGGAAAAATGACTGGAGGTACTAGATAAATCCAAGAATGATGAGGAGAAAGTGAACAGGGACTGATTAGTCACACTTTCCTGCAATAGAATAAAGATGGAGAAAATGGCATTATTTGGCAGTATGTTTACAACAAACGAGGTTTTTTTCTTCCCCATAAAATACATAATGACACTATAGGATCTATTGTCAAGAGAGATGTGTTCAGAAAGTGACTGATAATGTTAAAAAAATAAATGTCCACCAAGAACTCTTACTTTCAAGTATGGAAACTGCATCTTTTTGCTAAATGCTAAGAGATAAGAAACCATGTTACTGGAAGTATTATGTTATTTTTGCCCCGTTATAATTTGCTTTAAGCACCACCTCCAAAACGGCACCATTTGGAGAGATGATACTGTGATGTATGGGCCTGTAAACCACAAAAAAACCAGTTGGATAGTAAGCCTCAGAGGGTCATGGTTAACAGGCTGTGTTGTACCTGGAGGTGGGTAACAACCAGGGTCCCACAGGGTCTATCCAGGGAGCTGTTCTGTTTGACAAGTCTATCACTGATGTAGAGGAGGGGATGAAGGACAAGTGCATCAAGGCTGCAGATGACAGCAAGGGGAAAAACCTCATTCACTCAGGAGCTGGCCTGCCATTCAGGGAAAGCTGGAACAGGGGGAGAAAGGGGCTGACAGGGACACCATAAAATTCAGCATTGGCAGAGGCCAAGCTCTGCCCCAGGAAGGCAGAGCCCTGCAGGGTGCAGGCTAGGACAATGAGGGTGGGGAGATGGCACCAGGCCCTGGTGGGCAGCAAGATGAACCAGGGCTAGGAGACCTCCTCAGGTCCAAGCCAGCCTGAATTATCCTATGAACTTATTACCATGTCCTGTGATTTGATCCTACACGGCTGTTTGTATGTTCTCTTCTGCTTTCTGTTTTTATGTATGTAGCTAGCGGGGCACGTGCTATTCTGCAGTTCTTGACTTTTGTGCAGAAACCTGTTTATGTATAAGGCATTTCTTGTTCTTCAATAGCCTAATCAGGAAGCCTAACAAATTCTAATTTTATGTCTGATTTTATGTTTCTGTTACTTAGGTAACCAGACTCCTCCTCTATGCAGGAACTAGGAGGAAGAAAAATATTGAAAGCAATTTTACCAGTGAAGAGAATGGGGGTAGGGTGTGTTAACGGATTACAGGAGACAGAAGTGTGCCCAAAATGCATTAGACCACAGGGCAGCAAAGTTAACCAACTTTGGAAGCTGCCATGTAGACACTGGTAAAGCTCTCAAAAGTGAGACTAGCCTGGGAGGCCTATCCTAATCAGCACTGCATCCAAAGCAACTAAGGGGCATAATCTCCTGGAATTTCTACATTCTTCCGCTTGCAGTAACTCATATCTGTACATAGAAATAAGTGGGCTTAAAAGCTCCTAGTGGTAGAAGATTTCCACCTTTCTTTTTGGAGACTTTGTGACTTTTGGTCTCTTAAAGGAGATATTTATAAGAGAACAACAGAGAAAAATGCCCTGATTGGCTTTTGAGGAATGTTTTTCATGTATAAATCCTTCCTTACTTCTCACAGAGTATAGGCATTGAGAGTGATTTTGGACTACAAAGCTCTATGACTCGTAGCTCCATATAATTTATACTTCTGTATCATTTATACTTCAATAATACTCTAATTTTTTTTTTAAGCTTACATCCACCTTTGTTTTCATATCTAAAAACAGCTGGCTGTGGATTAAGCATCAGAATTGAAGGCTGCTACAGAAAGGTGAGAAATGCCTAGGGTCCAGTGCCAATTCATACTAATTTATGTCTTTTTTTGACAGTCTTTTATGCTTCCAAAGCAGAATAAAAATGTGAATTAGGTTTCTGGCTTGCCAAGAGTCCTGAAATGCAGCAATTTCATTTTACTTAACTGAGACTGTTAATGTATAGGTTTAAAAAACAACTCCTCTCAGTAACCTCTCTCATTATATCATTATAATGGCATTGCAGACTAAAAATGTGCTGATACTTTTCCCCAGCCTTAGTTTTTCTCTTATGGTATGACTGAACCATAAGACAGAAAAAGAAAGGGAAAAGTTTATTTAGAAAACATCTCTAGTCAATATTAAAGCTCAGTATTTAAACAGGATGATCTTTCTGTCTATCAGTCTATACATTCAGTAACAATGTCAATTTAATTTTTTATGAACAGTAGAAAAGCTCAAAAATCCATAAATTGATTGTAATTTTACTATTCAAATAGATGAATTTATTTTTGTTGAAATAAATTATGAGAGTCTGTGACGTAAAAGTGACCTAAAACATACACAGGGCCTACATTGCTGAATTCAGTCAAATGACATGGTCAATATTTGTCGTGAAACACAGCATTCTCCCAGATATGTACAGTGTACATTATGAGACGGTTGCTTAATTTTAAAGCTAGCTGGAGTCTGTTTGAATATGTGTTCCAGATTTGTGAACATTTGCTCATTTGTTAGTAGACGAGTCTACAGTGGAGCCAGATGCTTAGCTATAGGGGACACTCTGAGCAGCATTTGCTGAGACATATTCACCTCCAGTAAGGGCCAAGAATTGTAAATAGCTATCTTAGGTCAGGGACCAAGTTGCTCTGAAAGTCTAGTAAGTCTAAAAAATTTGCCTTCTTCATTTGATTTTTCTCAGTAAATCCCTTTACAGCCTTTGTATTATTTCAGAATCAATCTTGATACAAACATGGAGGTCTCTATTTTTTCTCAGCCTTTCTTCTTAGAATATGGCTCCAGGTGCTTTAGATGTGTTTTTGTTTTCCTAAAACTGCACAATAAAAATAAAGACAGGATGATCATACTGGGTTGAGAGGAAGTTCTGGAGAACCTTTAGGCAGCAGGTACGAGTGATACTCCATGTTCACAGACTGAACGTACAGAGCTGTGTCCAGTTTCTTAAAGTGAGTGGTATTCAGAATACATATATATTTAGATAAAAGTCTGATTAAAGAAATGGCAATAGAGCTGATGAACTCTCAGCACTTTAGAAAAAGTAACCCCAGCTGTGGGAGCTAAGCACTTGAAAACCTGCCCCTAGAGGTCAAGAATATATGAATCACAGTACATCTTTTCTCCCAAATAGTATTTCCCTGAAAACAAAATTATCTGACTGCAGTTCTGAATGAACCACGTGGATGCTGTGGCTACCTCTGCAAACCTTTAATTAAGGTTGTGAATGAAAGCAGTGTAGGTTGGAGCCTAAATACTGTAACTCCTTGGGACTAAGAGTGATTGAAAAGGTGCTGCTATCATAAAACTCAGGTGCAAATTTACTTGGAAAGAATTGGGTGGGAGCCTCTGCTATCTTTATTTCTGTATCAGTGCTTGATTTATTTCTCAGATCTGTGGAATTTTGATACACTTGGGTCTTTAACCATTTTTGTCAATGATATTTCCTCTAATTTCTTCTCAGTTTCATACCATGGCTTTTGTGCATTTTGTGCTGTTGTTGCACAGGCATGTTATGTTTATATTTCTTCCTATAAATTAGATAATGGTTGGGGTCTTTAATGCTGTACCTGACCCTTGAGATCCAGAGCTCAAATCAGCATTGCAGTTTCTGTGGTTCACAGATTACTAATCAGGAGTGATAAAGAGCCAGGAATGCTGGGATTCTTATCACAGCACTAGGGGAGAATGCTCCAACTAAATCAGACACTTTCTCTATTTTAAATGAAATACCGATAGGAACATTTTTGTCGAAGTTCAGCAAATCATATCATTGGGCCTATGATTACAGTGGCTAGTCACCTACATGTGGAGTTAACTAGTTTTTTAACAACACTGTGCAAGTGTGTACACTGCAAAGTCCAGCCTTTCCAACACTTATTTTGCTTTCCAATATTGACTTTGAAATAGTCACAGTAAAACAAGATTTCAAAAGATGAAATTCCGTAAGGTATAAAGTTTGGGTTTTCTGTTCTGATAAATGTTTCTTGTGATTGACTCCCCATCCTTTAGGAGGAAGAGGTTTGCAGCAATTGCTGTGCACTACAATAATAAAAACTATTCTTACCTAATTTCCTAAAGCTCCTTTAAAGTCTTTTTCCAATTAGTCTGCAACTGTTATAGGGATTTTTAATCTAAATTAAAAAAAGTAATCAAGGCAGTACGACTCTGCTCAGCCCTTAGGGAAGATTATCCGTATTCAGCCCCTTCTAATGGCCTATTGCAACCTGATATATTGGCAGACGTCCAACCTGAGTAGCAGTCCTGACAGAGACTAAGGCCTTGAGGCCTCAAAAGAACTTTCAGTTAAAATAAAACCATGTTTTGTTTGACGTATTTCCTTTTTTCTTTTCTTTTTTTTCTTACATCCTTACTTGGAGTGGTTTTTACCTTGCTGTTATTGCTGCCATACCCAAGTTCCAAACTCAGTCAGGGGAAAGGGAGGTCAGCATTACAGATAGTTTACACTCCTGTGCAACAAATATTTCCTACCTTTCTTCAATCCACGCTGTTAACATCAGTGTCCAGTTTATAAATTGCATTAAGTCCAGGAATTGAGGATGACTAGGTTGTTAGCAAAGTGACAAATAAGTCTTGTTTCCAGAGGTATGTCACTGATAGATGAAGAGAAACTAGAAATGTGTAGAAAGGCAGTATGTGGCCATCCTGGATATACTGTGGGTTCAAACCTTTGCCATGAAAAATGAGGAGAAGTCTGAGGTATTTAATGCTTTCTTTGCCTCAGTCTTAATAGTCAGACTGGTCATCCTCAGGGCTGTCAGGCCCCTGTGCTGGGAGATGGAGATAGTATGCAGAATGAAGTCCCAGTTGTTGAAGAGGTGGCAGTTACTGACCTGCTCCTTCACCTCAATGTTTACAAGTCCATAGGGCCGGATGGGATCCACCCAAGAATACTGAGGGAGCTGTCAGAGGAGATCGCCAAGCCACTGTCCATCATTTATCAGCAGTCCTGATCAACTGGGGAGGTCTCAGATGACTGGAAAGTAGTGAATGTGATGCCCCTCTACAAGAAGGGTTGGAAGGAGGATCCGGGGAAATACAGGCCTGTCAGCCTGACCTCCGTGCTGGGAAAGTTCATGGAGCAGATAATTTTGAATGTAATTACGTAGCACATGTGGGACAACCAGGGGATTGGGCTCATCCGGCATGGGTTTATGAAAGGTAGGTCCTGCCTCACTAACCTGGTCTCCTTCTATGGTAAGGTGACCAGCTTAGTGGATGAGGGGAAGGCTGTGGATGTTGTCTACTTGGACTTTAGTAAGGCCTTTGACACTGTCTGCCACAGCATTACCCTGGAGAAGATGGCTGCTCATGGCTTATACAGGTGCACTCTTTGCTGGGTAAAAAAACCGGCTGGATGGCCGAGCCCAGAGGGTGGTGGTGAATGGAGTCAAATCCGGTTGGTGGCCAGTCACAAGTGGTGTTCCCCAGGGCTCAGTGTTGGGGCTGGTCCTGTTCAATATCTTCACTGATGATCTGGATGAGGGGCTCGAGTGCACCCTCAGCAAGCTTGCAGATGACACGAAGCTGGGTAGAAGTGTAGATCTGCTGGAGGGCAGGAAGGCCCTACAGAGGGACCTGGACAGGCTGGATTGTTGGGCCAGAGCCAACGGTATGAGATTCAACAAGGCAAAGTGCCGGGTCCTGCACTTGGGTCACAACAGCCCCATGCAGCGCTGCAGGCTTGGGGAGGAGTGGCTGCAGAGCTGCCTGGAGGAAAAGGACCTGGGGGTGTTGGTTGACATCTGGCTGAACGTGAGCCAGCAGTGTGCTCAGGTGGCCAAGAAGGCCAACAGCATCCTGACTTGTATCAGGAATAGTGTGGCCAGCAGGAGTAGGGAGGTGATGGTGCCCCTGTACTCAGCACAGGTGAGGCCGCACCTTGAGTACTACTGTGTGCAGTTTTGGGCCCCTCACTACAAGAGGGACATTGAGGTGCTGGAGTGTGTCCAAAGAAGGGCAACAAAGTTGGTGAAAGGTCTAGAGGACAAGTCTTATGAGGAGTGGCTGAGGGATCTGGGGTTGTTCAGTCCGGAGAAGAGAAGGCTGAGGGGAGACCTTATCGCTCTCTACAACTACCTGAAAGGAGGTTATAGTGAGGTGGGTGTTGGTCTCTTCTCCCTAGCAACAAGCGATAGGACGAGAGGAAATGGCCTCAATCTGCGCCAGGGGAGGTTTAGGTTGGATATTAGGAAAAACTTCTTGACCGAAAGGGTTGTCAAACATTGGAACAGGCTGCCCAGGGAGGTGGTGGAGTCTCCATCCCTGGAGGTATTTAAAAGAAGTGTAGACGTGGTGCTTGAGGATATGGTTTAGTGGTGGACTTGGCAGTGATAGGTTAGTGGTTGGACTCGATGATCTTAAGGGTCTTTCCAACCTTAATGATTCTTTAGGCACATCAGTCTGGTGGGAGCTCTGGGGAATGACATGCCTCTGGTAGATAAAGATTTCACAGAGTGATTTCAGCAATTCCTATGAAGTCTCATTTTCTTGCCTAAGAATAGGAGCCTCAGACCTTTCTGAGAAGTAAATAAGGCTGTGGGAATGAAAGCTTCTTATTTGCTCATCAATCCACAGAAGGAATTACTGCCTTGATTTTAAAACAGCACAAGAAAGGGCTATCTTCTTGTACCATTGGGGATTTGGCTCTTGATGGGTAGGGAATAAAGTAAGAATATGTAGACAAGGTTTACTGATTAGGCTTTTGGGATTTTTGTCTGCACAGCTCACTGGCCAGATTCGAAGCTCTCCTAGGAATGATAGCAGGCTAGCTTAAGTTACATTGAGAAAAAAAAACATCCCTGGGTTGAGGAAACGTAGCTACCTGCCCTGTGCTTACATCTATTTGCATATGAATGGAGAATCCACCCCTCTGTCATGATGTTTCAGGTTCTGGAGTTTGTGACAGCTGTTCATGTCTTCCTGTTTACTGTGGGTTATCAAATCATCACTGCGGTCATCCAGGGGCAATAATTACATGCACATTTACTCCCATTTCTCCTTCTAGGCTTCCTCAGAGCAATTCTTTCCCTGCTGCATTTGTTTCACAGAAGCAATGCTCACACTGACACAGGAATAACTGCTCTTAGAGAGAGACTGATCCTGGAAAGTGATCAGGGTCTGGTTAGTTCAGGGAGTTGTTTGCAACTAAATTGGATGCATTTATTTGTTTTTTTCTCCTCATGCTGCATTTCCTAATCATGCAAGCTCTCTTTCAGGTCACCAACGTACTGTCCACAAACTCTGCTTTGAAGCAACAGTAAGTAACACTGCAGTGTGATTCAGAAAATGAAAGGAAACAAAGGACTTTTTCAGTGAAAGTTACAATGAAGTACATACATTTATTCCCTGGTCTGGGGAGATAAGTGTTCATGTACTGATGGAATTCCTGATAATTTTCTTGTCTGATTATTATTCTGCACATTTCAGGAAATGGTTCGTTTGTCTAGCTAGTGCCCATTAAGTGAAGCATATAATATGGGTAGGATTTCTGTAGTCTAAACTCAGTATATACACCCAAGTCAACAATAATACACATCTTCTAAAAATATACAAGTTTCTCATATGTCATCATTGCTCTGGATGCCAGGAAAATGCGATTCATATACAAGTGCAATAAAGTGGAAAAATCATCAGTATTCTTGTAAGTCTTTTTGGTTTTCCTCACTTTCTAGAGATTCCAGCAATTTTTAAAAATGTGCACTGTCTTTGCAATTTTCCTGCCAAAAATAAAAGCTAGTTCATTCTGTAACATAACCCCATAATGTGGCTGCCTTATATTCAGCTTTTATATTACTCAATACTGCTTAAAGTGTTTCCAGGATGACATCTAGCACACCCTGGATTAGTAAAGTATTTAATTAGTATAATGACTAGACAATATGACGAGGGGAAAAAATTCCCTCTGGGTCAAGTCAGGAGACAAACTTACCCTGAACTACAACTGAACTGTTTTCACTGAACTTCTCTTTTATTAGAGGCACTGTTTTTATCATAAGTACTTGACACTTTTCTGTATCTTGATTTTTTCCATTTTTCCTTGTTTTCTAAAGAAAAAAAATATTTGAAGATGTATTTGTTAGAGAGACACCATTTCTTATAGTCTTTATAATGTAGTGTTTTTTTTCTCTGAATACATAATATTCTTCGGTTCGGTTGGGAAGACTTTGCTTGTCTTTTTGTTATATGCAGATGCATCATAAGAAATGGTGTGTAAGCTTTTGTTTCTTTTGTAGACGATGACAAATATTGCCAGGGACTCAATAGGTGGCACTCTTACCTCTAAGCTAGAATCATGTAACATTGTTACGCCAAGAGAGATAGATAGAATACAAAAAAGCCCAAACAAAAAAGAGGTAGATATTAGAAAGTGAATGGTGTAGAGCAGGGCTTATCTGATTCTGAAATTAGCTGCTGTTTTTGTCTTGTTTGTGACACTGTCTTAGCTCTCTTGAAAGGTTTTATTTGGTGAGTATTTTATAAGTGAAAAGCCAACACAAAACATATGAATACATCTGTGACTAGCAATATGAGTAATGGTCTTCTTTGTATTCAAAGACAATACAGAAGAAAGTATCTCTCATGGCCTGCAGCCTCCCAGAGTTAGCAACTGCCTGCCCACAGCACCCAGAGTGGAGCTGGCCATGGCCGGCATAAGCACATAAATGTTCTCAAGAACTCTGCTATTTTGATCTGACCAGTGCTTAGAAAAGTAATTCCAAAACCCTGCAAGAGAGACAATTATTAGATTACTTTCTGGCATTGCAGCAGGAAGTGGCAAAACCTATTCCAGTTTTGTAGCATTAGGGTTGACTAAGACTCAGGAAAATATTCAGACTTCAGTGTGTTTATTCTAGTAGAAAAATTCTCATTAACATTAATGCATTTTGGATCGTGCCCTAGCTTTCTGGTTGCTATATGATATCTCAGGAGAGATTTCATAAGATTTGGAGGTTAGCAAAATTTGGCTAGCCATTGGCAATGCTCTATATTAATATTTAGAACCAGGAGTCAGGAGATCTGCTTTCTCTTGAGTGTGTACCACAAACTTGGCAGGTTATTCAACTTCCCAATTTTGGTATCTATATTAGCAAAATGGGGATAATAATCCCATTACCTTCTCCTGTTCTTACCTTGCTAAGGTGCTGTGAGAATTCATTTATTTTTGAAATGCTTAGAGACCCTCAGAGACTGCTGTGTGAGTGCAAAGCCTTGTTTTATTTTATTATTCACTGCATTCTCTCTGAGGCTCAGGAGACATTTGGTTTCCATTTTGGAACTTACCATAGGAGGAATTATTACTGAAAGCTTCAGAGAACTATTAAATCACACAGAGCTTTTAGGAAAAAGAAAAAAAAATAAAGAAGGGGAAAAATTTCCCTCCCGAACCTAAACCTTCCGTTTAAACAGAGAGAATTTTTGCATTCTTTACTTCTGCAAAAAGCACAGAGACATTTTTACTGAAATTTACACACAAAAACCATCAGAGAGATCCCTACTTCATATAACAGGTCTCTAAGATTCAGTCATTTTTACTATATTTTGGGATTCCTTTTCTTTAATATAGTGCAAATGTTGGTAGTCATGTTGGAGATACAAGCCAAAGCTTTCACTTGTAGGTTGCACATTGTGGATGAAATACATCATGATATGTTTAAATAAATAAATAGATGGGGACCTGCCTGCTGATTTCATGACATTTGACATAGTGCACATTTGTCTTCTAGCAGACTTTTTTTCAAATATTTATTAAATTTCAACTGCAGCACATACTGCATACACTCTTTTCAGCAATGACCCCCACAGAAGCTTGGGAAGAAGGAACACTATGCAATTCTCAGGAGGCTGTAGTGCACTCCACTTGCTTTGTCAATTTCTTATAGTGGATGTTTTTCTTAAACCTTTGAACTGTAATTTCATTCTAACAAAAGGGAAAATATCCTGTTTAATCAATAAGACATGGCAGGGCGTGAATAAGTGCATATTTATGATCAAAGCTGCTTGTCCTAAATGAACATCCTCTAGTACAATTCAAACAGTGAAATGTCTGAATAGGAGAAGGCAATTTTACTATAAAATGTTACTTTTTGTAAAAAAAATTGCATAATCTTAATTAAATAAACAGGATAATAAGCTCTGAGTGGTGAATTCTGCTGTTTCACACCCTAGCCAATTAGATCATTCAGTTTTTCAGGCATTCTTTATTGTGCATACTAAATGGATGTATAATGTTAGGCTGATTTTTTCCCCCCATTTTAGCAGAAAAACAGAACTAGCAGTAAACAGAAAATTAAATAATTGTCTAAATAATTAACAGGATCATTTGCTTGCCAACCCTAATAATTAAAACAACATCAAAATAGCTGGATTACATGACATAAGAAACACTGCCCAAACAAGAAATTTTACTGCTGATGAAAAGACTTGTTTCTGCATCCCTGGCAAACATTTAAGCCCTGATAGATATTTTGTGCATCCTAAAATGCAGTATCAACTACTAAATAATGAGGCAGATATGTACAGTAGTGATATCTTCCTTTTCTGCATTAAGGCTCTTGAGATGTTCTTTGTTTCAGCTCTGTGCTTGTGTGCTTGTCTTCTGTAGCTGTGTAGCAAATCTCTCCTGGTAAACCAGGAACAGGACTGAAGGTGACTGTTGAGAGCCATCTCCAACTTTCTGGTAAAATGTAAGAACTGGGAAGGGGAATTGGGAGTAAAGATAGAACTGGGATCCTTTCTCTGAAAAAGTATTTAGAAGTGAAAGCTGAAAGTGCAATATCTGTTACTCAAGGAGTACTGAGAGTGTGCTGTGAAATTTTGCTTTTTAGAAATTAGTTTAAAAATATTTTGAGATCAAGGACAAAAGTACTTCATCCATGTATGAAAAACTACAGCAAATGCAGGAATTTTCTGAATCCAAAAAGAAAAAGGAAATGTTCACCATAAAATAGGCTGTATGAAACCAGTAATTAACCCACATTCACAAGATGGACAGCTCTGTTCTACTACAAGTGTCTAAAGACTTTCCTTGGCTTGCCTAAGATTGTTTTTCTAACCTATTAAAGGGTACAACTCATGCTTTAATTAGGCAATGTAAAGTACTCTTGTCTGTGGATATGCTCTGAGGAGGCGTATCTGAGGAAGATAACTGTGCGTTTCCAAATCTCAGTAGCAAAAATGACATGTCTGGGGTATGGATGTGAGTGTGCCAGTGACAGAGGAGCTTAGCAAACCGATGGAGACCTGATCCTCCACAGCTCTAAAGTAAAGTTTCTTAACTTACTTTCACAGTGTATGTCTGATCTGGAAAGGCACAAAGACTTTTTCTGGCAGCCTCTTTTCTTCATTAGAGCCCAAGCATAATTGTGCTTAGTGAAAAATCAGGGACTTGGCCAGCAGGAAGGAAGATTCCTATTCTCCTTGACTCATAGGGAAAAAAACAGGAGAGTTTTCAAAGAACACATTCCTACTATTTATTAAATGTGGTGTTTTGCTGAAATCTGTTTCACTTCATAAGTAATTTTTTCAGTGAATTTTTCAGCATTGGCGCTCTTCATCCAGGCCCCAGACAAAAGAAATGAAAATATAAAAGACAATTCTCTAAGCTGTAGGAAGAGCTAATCCAGCCCTCAAGGGGAAATTTTTACCCTTGTTTCTTTATTGAATTTACTAGACAAAAGGATTTTGCAAACAAAAAATACTGTGAAGAAAACCCTATGGATGTGCACAAGGGTCTCTCAGCTGCAACAGAATATATACACAAGACACTTTAAAACCTAAGAAACTCTGTGCCCACCAAACAGGAATCATGTACCCATCTCACATTCTAGTCCTTTATCATTCATGCTTCCTGATATCTTCACTTTACTATTTTTGTGTTTGTTACAAGCACATATACCTAGGGACAAGATGCAGCCTTGGGTGCTGTTTTAAAGGTAACTTCTGACATTTTTCAAAATTGCCTAACTCCCTCCACCATTCTATAAGGTAAGAGGTCAAAAAGTGTTGTTTTTACTCTCTTACCATAATGGCCTGTCACCAAGAAGTCATCTTTGTCTTTTCAGCATTTAAATATGATATTCTTACTTTCAACAGTCACAAAGAAAGCCACTGTACGCTTCAGAATTACTTTTTGCAGACCTTCTTAAGCCTATTGTATTGTAGAACCTACTTCTGTAACATACTGCTCTACTTTTTTATTATTTGTCCAATGGACATCTGTTGACTGCTTAACTGCCTTGCCCATAAAAATGGTGTTTTCTGAAATACCACTTATAAAATTATGTTTCAACAAATGCTTTTTTTTTTGCAAGACTTTTCTCTTCTGGCTATATGCATCAGACATATATGGTCCATGCACAAACGTGTATTCATTCAGGCACAAACATTTATTCATTCAGAAGCTTTTATGCCGTTAGAGCTTGAGATCCATTGGTGGTTTTGACTTCCAGAACACATGCATCTTTCTGGGCTAGTTAAATAAGAGGCAGAATCTCTTTGTATTTAAGACTATATTTTAATCAGGAATACAGAAATAAATTGTTATAAGGGGCCCATGGCTTCAACAGGTACTCTTCCATTAGGCTTGCGTGTATTATAATGTTACAGCAAGTGCCGGCAGGCACAGATTTTTGGAAAGCAGTGTTTAAATAACAAAGTATTTGATTCTACCTACCTTGCCCTACCTAATGTCTTTTGGTTTTTTTAATGAGCTAATTGCTTAATTCTTTAAAAGAAAAACACACCAAGGAAACTGGAGAATAACAACTGCAGCTGTGTTGCAGCCATCTTTGGAAAGGAGTACTTTGCTAAAGGGCAAGATCCAAGGACAGAGTTAGGAATGGTTAGTAGAATTAAATTCAAGTCACCTGAACAATGATTTCTTTTAAAATTGTGTGCTGTTCTGGTATAATGGTCATTGCCCACCGGATTAGAAAGTGAAGTCACAACGATTACCACAAGAGGGAGACGTTATAAATGAGAGGCGAGGCGCTTGCTTTTATTTGGTCCTTAACCTGATGAGTTCCACTTTCTGAGCATATTCCTTTGGGAAAGAAGGACAGAGAGAAGCTCCTTTTATAATAACCTCATGATATGAGATAGCAACTATCTTTTCAGCTATGTAACTATCTCATTCCTTACTATCTGTAACTGTCATTCTGGATGTTTTTACTGCTCATTAACATGTATCTATATCTCTTCTGTTTCCATTTTATTGCGCTTTCAGTTGAGATTTTGGTTTGTTTTCCAAACATTCCAGAAAGTATATACAATTAAATACATGCTATGGGTTGTTTCCTCACCTTTGCAGTTAGGGTGTTTCTCCCATTTAGGAGTGTTTAGAATGAAAAAGAGCTCAATCCAAAATCCTTTGATAACAATGAAAAAACAAATGTGCACCATGGAAGCAAGCTGAACACTTGGATGTTTTATTTTTAGGTGTCACTGATATTTTATTTGTGTTCTTAAAGCAGGAAAAAACTGGAACATATTTTAGTGTTCTGGAATAAAACAGCTTTTAAAAGACATTGGATCATAGCTCTTTTGGGAACATATCATTGCAATAGGCAATTTTGTAGCTTCTTTCTGCAATGCATCCTAGACAATTCAGGAAAGAAAGCATGGATGTAAAATTTTAGTTTCAGTGTCTGCTCCCAGTAATCAGCTGGTGGTAGCTGCTCTCTTGTTATTTGTTTTGTGTTGTTTGTAGTCCAGAAAATTACTTACTGTACATGCTCAGGTACCTTTTACATAAGACTACAGAAGATTTCTTTCATGTTACTGACTCCCAGCAGTGAAATTCTTTGATGTGGAGGTATCAGTTGTCTTTACACTATGCTTATGGAGAAGACTGAGCTTACAAGAGATGACTGAGAAGACAAGTTGTTCCTCCAAAATTATTAGCCCCACCTTTCTGACATGACTGAAATCTTTAGTTGTTGTGCTTGCTATCCCCATATTTTACATCTGTTTTGTCATTTCAAACTTCTATCTTCTCCAAGAGGAGAGTTGCTGGTTGTTGTGTATCCTTTCTTGCTATTCTTTCCTGTCTCATATTCTGCAGTTATAAGTTTATGTTTATACCATTTCATATGTTTCCTCTTGGAAATGTATTAGAGCACTATAAAGCACTCTAAAGACTTTGGGTGTGTAGCATGAGTTCAAAGTTATACCTACACCTATATATGACTTTCAGCTACATGGTTTTTTTAACCTTTATTAGCATTGTAGATATAACAAAACTAAACTGAAGTGAATTCTAAATTCCATTACTTTCCCCCCCATCATCCAAAATGCCATATTTAAATGCTACAGTGGTACACAGTCCAAGCTGATCACATCCCTGAGCAACCTGATCTCATTAGACTTGCTTTGAGCAGGAGGTAGGTCTAGATGGCCTATGGAGGTGCCTTCCAATCTAAATTATTCTGTGATTTATTCTTGGTGCAATGAATGCATGTGTTAGCTGAAAATAACAGTTTTCTAGGTTTTTAGTTGCCTACCAGTGATAAAGGATCAAGAGTGAAAATAAGTTTGTTGAACTTTTATTTAGAAGAGGTTAGATCTGAAAATATAGCAAGTCTCTGTCTATAAAATACTGGTATATCCTACACTATGGACTGTGTGGTGCAAACAGCTAAGCTGAAACTGATCTGACCTGGCATGTTCGGTCTACAAGGTACAGCACAATGAAGAAATCTCAGTCCAGGAGTCCATTAGTGCATTTAGTGGTGCATACCTTCCTTATATGACTGCTTTGCCCTATGACCTGTCTTGCAGTCTGGGTAGCTCTGAGGAGCTATATGGCACCTAATGTTTTCTTACAACAGAAGCTCAGAGGTTAGATTAACAAGTCACAACAAAGTCTGCTTGGGATTTGGTATACTAGGAGTCTCTAAGTTGAACTCCTCTAAGAGTCCTGCTGTGACAGGCATCTTCAGGCTGCACCTTTGATAAGGTAGATGTTGCTAAGTTAAACGCAAAACAGAACAGCCACTGCATTTTCATAAAAACTAGGAAAGGATTTTGTACCTTCCTATAAATCAGATGGCTAAGCAATTCCATCTACAGGCCTGAGATCCTGTATAGTAGTCCTCAGAACAAAGGACTTCTCATTCACATCTCTCAGTCACTGGAGAGTTTCCTAATCATGCAGCTTCTGGGGAGACTAGGCTGGTGCTTTCTAGCCCTCTACAGCTGCAAGAAGAAATACAATATGTATGGGGCACAGAGAGAGCAGATAAGAGTGAGCAGGATGGAAAAGCCAGTGAGGAAGATAAATCCCTTGGAAGATGCAGATGAGAAAGACAGCTCTTGTTTTTCAGGGCTGTCTAAGTGGGCTACAATGAAGAGACCTATTGGGGGAAAAGAAAATTGTTACTTAATCCAGACTGTGCCTAAAATTTCATTTTTTTTCTCAGAAATTAGATTATCAGAACTTTTCCTCTCCAAAAATAATATAAACCTTGGAAGACCTTGCCCTGGAAGACACTTTTGAGTCTTACTGGCTACTTAGGAGTTCTCAGCCAGTGCAAGACAACTCAGATGATGCCCCAAATCAGCAGCCTCTACTGGAAATTGTGCCTGGGCCTTCTTGGTCCTGGTTTCCAAGCTCCTTGATTATCGTATAGACAACACGGAGACATCTTTGCTAAAAAGCAGCTGAATGCACAAAAACAATTTTCCATGTCCATTGTAACACTAAGGTAGGACTCAGTGAAATAGCTGAAGAGAAGAAAGGCAGAGGACACTGAGGTATCACAAAAGAATGTAAAACTCCACAGCTTTTTAAAGTCCTCCTCCTCAAGAAATATTGACTGGAACCACATGGAAGGTTTCTGCTTAACCACATTTTTAAAAGCTTTCATAAATATCGCAATAAAGTGAAATTCATTGCTAGTTAAACCCTAACACTGGCATAAGCTTATTTCTTATTCAGATGACTGAGCTGCAGCATAGAAGCAGCACTTGGGTAGCATAGGATTTATACTGCAAAATTTGAAATATCTTTCTGCATGAAGTAATAAAGGACACTCTCCATATTCTATTCTAATGGCCAATAAAGTATAAGACCAGTTAGAAAATAAGGTTGGCAGAAACATGGACTACATTAGGAAATTATATTTACACTACAGTCAATTACCACAGCAGCATTTTACTTCATAATACAAACTTTTCTTGTAAACTGCAGTGTGCCAAATATCTTCCAATAGGGAATAGGTTGTCAAATCTCTTTCCAAACTACAAAAAAATATTTCCATTACCCACCACCATTTCCACATTTAATAAGTTGGATACTAGGGTTTGGCTGGAAAGCACAAATGTATGCTGGGAATGGGAGCATAAAAAGGCCCTAAAGGCCTTTGTGTCCATAGCTTGTCTGCCAGCAGATTTCAAGGCAACCGTTAGGCTGCTTTAATTTGTACTCCTTGGCAAAATACAGATAGGGTTTGATGCTGAATTGGTATATCTGATTTCCTCACAAACACTTCTTGAGCCTGTAGCCATGGCTGGACATCAGAAAAACTCCTATCACATGTTTGTCTTTTCTGCCTGTTTTTAATGCACAAGAGAATGGCATTCTTCACAATGCCTGGCCATCTACTGATTGGCATAGGCACAATTCAACTGCTTCCGTGCTTGTTGGCAGCAGCAACATCTGAGTCCAATAGTAAGAGGATTTCCATGCAAGGATAAACATATTTCACAATAGATGGTATGATCACTCAGTTGGATTCCATCTGGTTATCAAAACAGGTTTCCAACAGATTTTTGGAAAACAAGTAAGAGTGATTCTGACCACTGAAACCCTAAAGAAGTGGCTATGTTTTAATAGAAGCAGATTTGTCTGAGAGATGTTGAAAGAACGGAGGTTAACTGAGGTACTTGGGCTGTCATCCTTTCCATTTAAACAGAAAGTGATGACAGGACCAGGGCCCTTGACCTGATATTTCAGTATTGCCCAAAATACTTGCTTTCTTGCTATGCCATTTGTTGGGTTGCCTCACCCGAGAAAATACTTGTTGCGAGTTTTTTCATAGCTCTGCAATCAATCGAAGGAAGGCTTTTTTCAATAATCTGAGTTTTACCCCTACGTTTCCTGGTGTTTTCAGGCTAATAGACAATGAGGATGCTATTCACACAGTTATGAAAATATCCCTTTCAAAATCATGTGACAGTGAGTACATGCCATGCCTGTGGGTTACTGTTTGTCTTCTATGGTGAAATATGAAGGAAAAGACAACCCACGAAGGAAGAAGTAAAAGTCTGTTGGACTTCAGATTTCAAAGTGCACACCGAATGGTTGTGTTGGCCATTTGTGGGTATACTTAATATCTTAACCAAAATGTTCGAATAAGACCCATATGCTGGATATTACAATTTAGTAGATATGGCATGAACTACCAAAAAGGTGCAGCTGTGCAAACTTTCAGATTACGTAGGGCTTGATTCCTGCATGGACGTCAGTGTTTGGTAGCTGTTCACCCCAGCTGGACCAGCCATGTCCAAGAAAATATCCTACAGTAGCTTTCATGACTAGTATGACATCATATTTGTTTTATTCATTCTTAAATTAAGAAACAGTTTCCAAAGTCCTTGCCAAAAACACCAAAGGTTAGACTCAAAATCCTAGAACACTTTCTTTTTCCTCAACAAAATATAAGGCTGCTCAGATGAGGTAAATTACACTACCACATTTCTTAGCCTGGACTTTTTCTTCCTTTTCTCCAAGTCTTGAATCTAAAACAGCTTTTTGGGGAGAATTTCTTTGAAGACTCAGTATTGAACTGTGCTTAAGTATATGTTGTTTTTGCTGATGTTTGCAGTTAAAGCAGTTGTTTAGCTCAACCTGAAAATACCTTACATGTGATAGGTTTCCATTAGGCTTTATTTTCCTTTGGTGTGTATCAGAACTGGAATTTCTTTAATTGTCATACCACCTTATACTGCATCACATTTTGAGAGATCATGGAGTGTATTTCTGCCAGTTACAAGGCCAGCTATTGCTGTCCTGAGAAGTCACTTGAAACAAAGGACCTATATCCTGATAACATTCATAGCATCATCTCTACTTCAGCTGTTACTCCTCTTGCTGGCAGCACCTTGTGTAAGAAATAGATGGGGTAATGAGAGACAGGAAAGCAATGTCACTTTCCAAAGTGGATCCCAAGAGAAACAGGTTTCACTCCCAAGTTTTTAAAATTTGTCTAAAAACAGGTAAAATGACATTTGTGCTAATTAAATGCTACATCGAGCATGTCTTACTCTGCAAAATGTCATCAGTGTAATTTCATGTGGGGCCATCTTTTCTCCCTGCTCAGTTTTCACCAATCAAGGTTTTCACATGGAGGGAGAGTGGTTGAATGTCCCTTGCTGCATACCCTAAGAGTGTTTGTTCAGGGTTATTTAAATAATCTAACAAAGCAGTGTGCCAAGGCAGTCCCTTGAGGGTAAAGGGCACTGAATATTTTTTGAGGTAAGGCCTTTTGAACAGAAAACAAACTGTTTCAGTTCCCTTCTCTTCAGTTGCGAAGATAGACATCTTCCTATGCCTGATCACATTTAACTTGTGTGTCTATACAGAGCATATCTTACCCATCACCCAAACAGAATCTTCTTCCACTGGGTTGAGAGAGAAGGTTAACTGTCCAGCTTTTATAAATATTTTCTATTTTCCCACTCTGTATAAAAATATTTGGATCCTCAGCATCCCATTCTCCCATTTTCACAAACCTTAACAAGGAAAGAACTATTAACTTATCAAAGCTATTTTTTTTTTTAATGTGAACTTTGCATTCTCAGCCCTAAATGGAGATGAGAAACATCTAGTACTTCCAGAAGTCAAGGATATACATTTTTCTTCACTCTACCTTATTCACAGAAAATGGTGCAAAACTTCCTGAAGTAGGGATTGATAGATAGCTGAAAACCCAGAGTTCTTTTAAGCAGAGAACTGCCACCAGTTTGTTCTTACTTCTAACTCCCCTTGTCCCTGTTTTCATTGACTTGCTTTCATACCATTTCTAGAGAATAAAGCCCACAATTTTATTTGCACAATCCATCTGATAAATACCAGTCCTTTACATGGCATACAGTATGTCCAGAATAAAACTATTAACTTCTGACAACCACCTTTTTAGGTCATTGTTTTTAGGAATAATATCTCATCCTGTGGCATAAACATGACCAAATACCTTACTCTGAAGGGAATACTAAGTTTATGGTTTCCCAAGTCTGGAAGAAGATTAAATCACCTTCTTACAGTAGCATGGCTAACTATCTTCCTGTCCTTCAGACATGTTTTTTATGGAGACCTTCCAGTGATGATGAGAAGAACAACAATGTTTGTTTAATATGAAACACAACATCAAGCCTTCCTTTTAATGTAATGATTCCTATGAGTGAACCGAAATAGTGGGTGTCTTAGTGACTGCATCAGAGCTCCAAAAGCAGCATGAGCATGATCAGTTATGAGCTTCTATTGACAAATCAAACCAAATACTATTTTTGAATCTTTTCCCTCTGTATAAAATCCTACAAATGAAGAATACCATAGGTCCAAATGGAAATTTTTTTTTCAAATGGCCGGCAGTTTTCTGTCCTTTCCAGAGATCTTAATACTCTCAAGATCAAAACAAGTGCTTATGATTTTTTGCTTGCCTCATCCTTTATTTTACAGTGATATAGATGAAAATATTTTTTAGCCCTCATTTGTCATTTACCCCTTTGAGTTCTGAAAGAGTGAATCACTAGGATTCACCAGAGAGATTTTGTTTCTTTCTGTGTTTTCTTTAGCTGAGAAAATATTTATCTTCATATTGGTACAGCTGTAAAGAAATGTACACTGACTACAAAAACTTCCATGAACCTGCAGAAAGTTACCATCTGAGTTCTTTTTAAACCTTTTTAAACCAGTAAGTGTATATTTTCATAAAGGTATTTGCCTTCTTGCCCATATAAATTCTTCCACTTTTAGGAAAGCCAAATTGATCCTAAAGTGACCACCTTTTCTGAAAAAAATATAAAAAACAGATTTGAAAAATCACCTTTTCCTGTCCTAGAAAAATAATTAGGAGAAAGTATCTGCATTAACAAAAATAATTCAGGTTACAGCACCCTGGGGAGATGCTTTTCCCTTAAACATATCTCATGATGGACTTAGTAAAGTAATAGAGGAAAATTTTCCAGATCCTCTCCAAACTTCTGCTGAACTAGAAACTATTTGTTCTGAGCACTGCTTATATTGTATTTTTGATTGCCCAATAAATCAAAATTATTTTCATACTATTTCTTCAATAAAGAATATAGCTCAGCAAGTGAGTTGCCTTGAAGCTGAAGCATTTCTAAACTCTTTGGAGCACATGAAACATGAAGCTATCAAAACAAAAGATAGTCCTCTATCAAATGAAAGACTTTGTCAAAAAGTACCACATGTCTTGTTTACCTGTGTAGAGGGTTCATTTTTTTAAAATTCATCTTCCCGTCAGTAAAGTCTACATAATTGTAACATCACTTATGATGTGTTTGTAATTTAAAATTGCCTTTCTGTTTTTGAGTTTTTAAGCCTTGGGCTAAGAGTAAATAAAAAGCTTAAGAAAGAGGGAGTTCCCGAGTGGTGACAGGGTGTTTAGAAAAGAAGAATAACTCTTCTCTGGAACTGTCATTTCTTGCTTTCACAGCTAATTTGGAACCAGATGATCCACAAACAGGCCAATGTAAATACTTAAGACAGCTTTCGTCTAACTGAACTCAAGCATATCATAAGATTCTGTTCCATAATTTTTGATTTAAGTTTAAACCATAAAAATTCTCTGAAGTTTAGAATGACCTTTGCAATATTTTCTTAAAGAGGTGAGATTTCTTTGAACTGCTTGCTGCCAGGTACATCTGCTAGAAAATTCTTGGGAACAATGCCAAAAAGAAGTGAAGTCATAAAAAAATATGGAAGAGGCCTTTTTTTTTGATTGGTAGGTGTTCTTTTTGTTTGGTTGGTTGAGGTTTTTTTTGTTTGTTTGTTGTTTGGTTTTGTTTTTTTTCAGGAACCTGTTTTTCACATGTGGGGCTGTTACATATTTTCATTATTGAGTAGTTGTTACATGCATGTCTTAATTCCAAGGAGAAGAAATAAATCTAGTGCTTGCCTTCTGCTGTCAGAGTCACTCACTGCTGGTGGCATGACTTGGTAAAACTTAACTCCGGTTATGTGTTTAGAGATGTTGGTTATCACACCTCCCTGCAAAGGAATATCTGACACATGCTAGATTTTCTTCTGATTCTTGCATGTACATCCATTTACTTGGATTTGAGAACTACTGGATAGTTCTCTTGTGCTATTCTGCCTTTTGTGGCATGCCTACCGCAGAATGACTTGTTTAAAATCCAATTATTCAGTTTTGATCTGTTTTGAGAGATTTGAGTTTTATTGCAGTCTGAAACCATCAAACCGCGAGCTTTAGAACTGAAGTAAAAGGAAACATGAAAGCTCTCTATTAAGATGACTAATATTCCAGATGAAGCTAATTAGTATGATAACCTATGCACGTAACAGAATTGTAAAATTAGTGAGATCAGCTCTGCAATACCATTAACTACATTATAACTCTTCACATGATTTTCTCCCCCCTCTAACAAATGGTCTTAGAAAAGTGAGATTTCAATTTGCTTTATCATCTGGTGGAGCTCATCAGCACCACACGCTACAGTGAATATTGTAGTTTTCACAGCAGGGCCTTTTGTATCTCTGCAAATCTGTAAATTAAAATAATTTCACCTGGGGAAATCCTGCACCAGAGAAATGTTGGTGACCTTGACAACAGTTTTCTATTTCTTCTTTTTATCTTCCTTTCTTTCCATAAAAAAGCACAATGACAAACAAAAGTTAGAAGACTGTGTTGTGGTATGCATCGCCTTTGCTACATTCATTTCTGTGCTGAGTGTTGCTCTGAGGTTACTTACTTAGATTTGCATGCCAACCTGAAGTGGAAACCTGCCTTGGGAAAAAGAAAAAAAAACAAGAAGAAAAAGAGGAAGAGTAAAGAAAAAATTGCATGTGGTATGTTCCTCTGAGACAGGGAGGAAGTGTGAAGAATGGCTGGGAACATGCAGTGTGGATAACAGCTAGTCAATTGTCCTTGTGAAGAGCCTATGCTTAGTGATGAGCAAATATCCTGGCACACTGCATCTGTTTGTCCTTTAATATCCACTTATATCTTTATTTATCAGAATGTTAATAGCTTCTCTCTTCTTTTTCTTCCCTCTTTCTCATGCTATCTAAGCTAAAGTCTTTGGTTTTTAAAGTGAGAAACTTCAAAAAATGAGAGTGATGTTGGAAATGATTTTACAGAAAACTTTTAGTGTTAATGTAAGGGCCTGATTTTCTATTCAGTTTATAATGGCAGCTGGATCTTAGTGTTTAATGGACAGAAGAACATTTTGTACAAAAAAATGGGGAGTCAAAGCTACTACATGAAGGCCCTAACAGTTGCAAACATACAAAGATATTTTTTCATATCTGCTACAGTGGCATAAATAACAAACATGACATAAGTGCAAATAATTTCCATAAATGTAAAAGTATTAATAAACTCGTACTATTGCAATTTTTTGGCTTGTTTAAAATCCTTACCCCAAAAATGTGTAAGTCAGCAATAGGAATAGTTGTCACAATGTCTCATCTCAGTCTCAGAGTGAAGGCTGTTAACATTAAGGAATAATGCCTTTGACCCTTTCTAAATTGCTTGTGCTTACTTCCTGGATTATCAGCATGAGTGTGGCACTTACCACTGTGCTTGCACTGGAGGCTTGAATTTATGAGTTAACTGTCTCCTTCATTCCCACTATCAGAAAATGACAGAACAGTAAAAGACTGGAGCAAGATTAAGGCTACTGAGCAAAAAGGCAAGTAATACATATACTCATCAAGACCTTTAGGAAATCTTAATATGTATTTGTTTATTTCAGGGAGACAAATTAGAGTCTAGTCAGGACACGTGCAAGAGCCTAAAATTGATGGGGAGAATTATTATAATCACAGTGTTTAAGGTGCATTTAATTTAATTTAATGAAACACACAGTATATAACCTGGGGACACTTAGAGGGGAAGGCTAGTGCTTTCTGATAGCAAGAAAATTTAACTTTGATGGTAGATGAAGCTGACACAGCAGCTAGAAGCATCTGTGCATGTGGTCAAAGGCCAGGAACCCACAGTGCTACTTACCTGGACAGCACTGCGGAAGAGGCTAGCTGCAGCCAGCATGGGCAATGCATGCTCCAAAGGCTCAAGTGGCACAAGGCCCAGTAACAGTCCTGAGCAACCAAAATCCAGGAACTGTTCAGGCAAGTCTGAGGGATACTTTGTCCTTAATTCCTCACACCTTTGTGCTTTCTCTTTGTTTTCTTGCAACTACAAGAGTTCAAGATAAAATGTCAGCCTCAGCTTTTGACTGCAGCCTGAAAATTGAAAATGAGAAGCATTCTGACATTTTAGCTCTGAGACCTTTATTTTCTGGCTAGGAGAGAAATAGACCTGGCTGCATTTAAGCTTGTTCTCATAATCCTGAAGCCAGGGGAAAGTCATACAGCCAAAATATCATCTGAGAGCTTTATTTTTTTCTGTTTTCCCCCATTATATTTCTAGGGCTTATTTCATTGTTCTTTGACTCTAAAGAGGGATAAGCCAGGGTTACCCTTGATAAGTCTTTCACCTCAGGAAAATGCTGTGCCTGTTCTTCCTGGTTCATGGAAATCTTACAGACCACTACTTTCAGTGACAGTGAATTTGGTCCACAGATGACAGCTACAGATTAATACAGAGATACTTAACAACCAAAGAAACCATGCCGTGTTCTTGTTATACTCCTCCAGCACCTCTAAATCCACACTAGTGATTCCCTGCAATATTGGGTCTCACTATCCTAGGCTGCTGGGACAAACTTACTGATGGTATGTTATTATGCTGCTGCAGGGCTAGTGCTTACACTGCAGGCTGAAGCAGTACTGGAAACTTGCTTTTGCTTGAAACCAAACCAAGAAGCACTGACTTATCAGTGACTAGATGTTGTTTTGCAGTTTTAGGTAACTTCTGCCAAAAAGGCCAACAGTATCCTGGGGTGCATAGAAAGGAGCGTGGCCAGCAGGTTGAAAGAGGTTATCCTCCCCCTCTACTCTGCCCTAATGAGGCCACATTTGGAGTACTGTGTCCAGTTTTGGGCCCCCCAGTTTAAGAAGGATGTGGAACTGCTTGAGCAAGTCCAGCGGAGAGCTGCCTAGATGGCCAGGGGACTGGAGCATCTACTTTATGAGGAAAGGCTGAGAGACTTGGGTTTGCTCAGCCTGGAGAAGAGAAGACTGAGGGAGGATTTCATCAATACTTATAAATATCTGAAGGGTGGGTGTCAAGATGAAGGGGCCGGACTCTTTCAGTGGTGCCCAATGACAGGACAAGGGGCAACGGGCACAAGTTGGAACACAGGAAGTTCCAGATAAACATGAGAAAAAACTTCTTTACTGTGCGGGTGCCAGAGCAGTGGCACAGGCTGCCCAGGGAAGCTGGGAGTCTCCTTCCTTGGAGACATTCAAAACCTGCCTGGACGCATTCTTGTGCCCCCTGCTCTAGGTGTCCCTGCTCAAGCAGGGGGGTTGGACAAGATGATCTCCACAGGTCCCTTCCAAGCCCTACCATTCTGTGATTCTGTGATTCTGTGTAATTATAAATTTGAATTTTAAGGCACACTGGATACATGGGCCTGGCTTTCCACAGGCCTTTCATTCATCTCACCCTGCAGCCAGTGAGAGGAGAGGCTATGAAACATCAGGAAAATATTCTCTAATTGTTCCCTGCTCTGCTCTAGTTTCACCTTCCATTTCCAATAATGCTTGCAGCTGCAGAAAGAAAAAAGCACCTCTTTTAAACCTGCTGTTGTATTTCTGTGCAACTTGAACTGTATAGACAGTTTAAGTCATATTCTTGACTCAAGAAGGACATTGGGATGCTTTATTCTTTTTAGTTCCTGCCTTTATGTTCTGATATCAATAAGTAAATCAAATAATATTGTAGCTGGTGAGTTTTTACATTGCTTTTAACTGTACTTAAGGACTCATTTCCTAATGCACTATAGCTGATTCCTAAGGATTGCTGAGGACTGTTAAAGCTGACCAAAGATTTAAACAGCAGGAAGGATATTTCAAATTAGAAAAGAGAAGCACTGGCAGAGCTCCACATACCATATGTTAGGCTCTGCCCATGGTCCCTCACTTTGTTGAGTACAGAAAGGTAAAAAACAAAAAGATCAAGTAGGGGAGAGAAGGATTATTCAGGGAGTTGTTTGTTAGGATCCCTGTGAAAGTGGTCATTCAAAATACAAAGAAATTGAACACATGAGTCACAAAATACTGGTTTTGTCCTTTCAGAAAGGATAATAACATTTGTAATGTGATGGTAGTTTGGGTTTAATTTTCTCATTACATGTAACTAAGGCCATACTACTAACCTGTTGCAAACAGTGACAAGAAACTGGAGTGTTTGAATATTGGAGGTAAATGAGGGCAGAATGTAAATGATTTATGTAACAAAAAGAAACCCTGAAAATTTTCAGGTAATTATTTTAGGTTATAATTTTTGTAGTATTCATACAGATGTATTTTATAAAAATGAGTTATTTGTTAATAAAATCTATATGCTCAAGTAAATAAGCATCTTTATCCATTATCTGCATCTAAAGCCCTTATGTTTTCAAAATTATTGGTAGGTATTTTCCCTGGATATCTAGCAATATTGTTTACTGCATCATTTTCTGAAAGGTCCTGGTCATCCTCACAGGGAAAAGAGCCCTGCACCTGGCAGGCAGACCTAGAGAGTCTGCTTACTTTGCAGCAGCTGGATATGGTGATTGTTCTAAACCCATTATTTGTTTTGCATAATTGTTGACCTTTCTGTCTATATTCTCTGGTGAGGAATTCAGACCATTTACCGTACTGCAGAATAATAAGTGATTCTGTCTAGTAGAGATCAGGAGGTTTAGTAGTTTCCTTTTAAATCATTGTATTCAGAAGTTTGAATATCCTAAATATTAATTTTTGGTTTTCAGCTTCACTTAAACTGTTTAAAAGGGCAATTTTAAACATTGGCTATCCCAATAAATGTTTACACAATTGTGTGATGTTGCGGTTTTTAATATTAAGCAGATTGGGATATACATCAAAATATTTAATTTAGGCATAATATTAGCATTTGCTAAGATCTGAAAAAGGAACCAGTTTCTTTACCTTGGTGAAAGGGTAATGGTTTATTTATACAAAACTCCTTTTAACCCCAATTTTAATAGTTCAGTTGGTTGAATAATTAAGAAAACTTCTTGAGTATATTTTCTGTACTGAATGATGTTAAGAAATAACCAAATTATGTACTGAAATTTGTTGTCTTGTCAATAGAGTCATTAAATTGAAAAAAAAAATATGCCCAAATTCATAAGGAAAACTATATTGGAAAATAAATTTCAATTACTATCTCAGTTTAGTACAGGAAAGATAGTTTTCTGACTAAAGGTCGTGTACTGTTATAATACAAACAGTAATCATTAGTATTAACAAGACGAAAATAACTTCCTGCATCCTTTGGCCTTTTCTTGAGTGAATAACAGCTTTAATCTCTTTCCCAGTTATGGTCAGGAAATTCCTAGGTTGGCTAACATTTTTATTGATAGGAAAGTCAGTGATCTTGCACTCTTATTTAATTTGTTTGTATCTTTTTCTGTCTTTTAAACATTTTTACTTCAAGCAGTTTCAGAGGAAGCTCCTGGCTTTAGGATAAGAAGCGATAAGAAGGTCTCCAGGTAGTGAATGCAGCCTGCCTGAGCTTCTGACACTGGAGACCTGGGTGTAAATCTTCTCAGAGGACAGCTGAAATCATTTCCCCACAACAGCGCTCCAGAGGCAGCCTCATTCAGATTCCCTCAAAAGAGATTTCATTTCATTAAACTCTAGACTTGACTTTCTTGCAAAGAGGTCAGGAAAAATGCTACATGCTGCTCTCTCTCCCTTCAATAATGTCACCATTTCTTTGATTTATAGCAGCTGCATCTTTATGTGCCCCAGAGGGCCATACAGATAGAGTCCTGTTTCCTGCAAAATTAAGACAATCAGTTGAGGACATAATACGTGTTTCTGAGTAAAATACCAGAAAACCACACTCTGTTGCAAAATCATTGCAACAGCATGTGTTTGTTCAACAAATATTTTAGTTAAAAACCAGAAAGGAATAAAAAATTTAGCAGCATTTATTTTATTAATTTCCAGCACAGGAACATAATTATTATAATATTTTTCTGAAGTTAACTGTCAGAAATTGTATTCACATCAGACCAGGTCAGACTTGTCAGTATAATGCTCCAGGTAACTGGATTATGTAAAGAACTAGGCAAAATGGTAAGTTGTTGTTAGCATGTTACCAATATTACCAATATGACAATATTACCCTTGAAGTTGAGACTCAGAGTACTTTCTCTAGCATTTAATGGGTGACTTAACTGTGTTGAGCAAATAGTTTCACAGTTACAATCGTATTATCATTATGCTTTGATCTCACATCCATTTTCCACCATTTACCTTTGGGCAGCCTGTTCTTTGCTGTTCCTGGGTGTCAAAGGGCTGCTTTTTCCCACAGTCAGCTTGGTTTTAAGCTCAACATGTACTCATAATAATGGACTATTTTCTTACAAGGCTGTCTTTGCTGAGAGAGAATATTCATTCATCTAGTTTCTCATACAACAAACAGCTGGTCAGACTTTCTGGCTAAAATGGGATTCATCGTTAGATTTTAATCAAAATAATATATTAAAAGGGAGTGGCAATTGCTTTGATATAAAGAACATTGTGCTACTAGATACACTTGTTTCTATCTTCCTGAAGTCTGGCCTATTGAACATGCCTGAGGTGCAAGTAACTTAATGAATCAAGAAGGTGGCTAGTGTCCTACCACCCTGGTGGTTATATCTTTTGTCTATGACATCTACCTGTGTGACACAGATGTGCTATATCTATTATATGTACTTTCTCTGTTTCCTGCCTTGTCACTTACAGGCTCTTACACAGGGGAAGGAGAGCATAGCAGCTTGGGTGCTAGAGGTGCCCGGGCAATAACCAGGTCTCAGAAAGAAAATACCAAGCTTCGTTCTAAGAAAATGAAGAAGAAAGTACCTCCAGGGAGAAATGAATAAAAGCTCATGAATAGTGTACTCTGTGCTGAAAAAAGCAATATGTTGGTTCAATACACATTTTATTGTGAACTTTACTGGAATCTATGCAATAAAGAAAGTTATGAATGTAACAGCTTGGTAGAGCTGCATGTGAAGTGTTTTTCTTATAGGTATTTTGAGATTGGAAAGAGTTATTTCAGTTTCTGTTCTTTCTCCATGTCCTTTCTGTCTTCCATTTTGGTTGAGTACAAACATCCATTGGTAGGGCTTTGATGCATGTGTCTCCTTTTCCCTGACCTTTAGCGACTGAGAGATGCTTTACTTCTAAGTATAAAATATTAGAAACTGTTGTGCCAATAAAAAAATCTAATCACAACTAAAGCGTCAAGTAATCATGAACTTGCTTTTGCTTACATACGGGAAAAAAGAAAATCTGCCACAAACTCCCAGCTAAACATGACTGTAGATGGAAATTAGAATAGAATCATAAGATCATTTAGGTTGAAAAAGACCTTTAAGATCATCGAGTCCAATTACCTACACTAACTTGAAAAGGGACTCCAAAGTCACAAATCTCATTGAATGACCTTCTTACTTTGGTTTCAGCTGATGTCTTTCTCTTCCAAATTATTGTAATTAAGAGTGCACCCATTAAAAATTTTTCATTTGTTAGATGGATGATGCTATTTTATAATGTGGCCAAATAATGTGCCCATTATGAATTTCAAGTCTGGTGCCAACAAAGTGTCTGCAGCTCTTCTTAAACAGCACTTGAAACCTCAGAAGGAAGGTCATTGAAAGACAGTTTGGGAAGAAAGCCATGTGAGTTTAACCAGTAACTACCCATGTTTGGATGTCACTGATTTTCTGACTGATGTCTTCTTAGTAATGAGGGTTCATAAATACAGTAGAAGTATAACTGGGAGAGATTATTAACGGATTTGAGCAAGCCAAGCAATGTTGCTCCTGTGTGTGTAAACATCAGATACAGTCATATCCAAATGAAGGCTGGAATCATTTCAAAGACAGAAAGAATCAAAACAGATATATCTGTACCTGTATTTTCCAAAGTAATGCTTTTAAATAACTTAAACACTGCTGTTCTTAGTAAACCCAGTGTTTCTGCCTTGGACATCACCCTGTTTCATAAGCATAGAATTATTTTTCCTACTTTTGTACCAGTTGTTTATTTTAATCTACTTGTGGAAATCTAGGTCTTTCCCTCTCACATTCATATTACATTTCTTCTATTTTTATTTCATTTTCTCTCTCTTCCTTTCTCCCTGTTTCTATCAGAATTTAAATGCCACCATAGTTGTTTTAAATACCTTGTGGAAGTTGAGAGATCTAAAAAAATTTCTTTTTAACAAGGCTAATTTCCAAGCACTATCTTGAAATCGCAAGATACTCATCACACTCCAGATGTTGGATGTGGGGGAATGGACTAAAGTTGATCATTATTTTTCTGTCTTTTTATGTTGAGCCAAAGAAGTGCTCTGTAAGCTGCAACAAAGCTTTCTTATAATATCAGATGAAAAATTTAGGACATCAAAATATGACTCTAACAAGCCATTGAAGTCCAGTGGCACCAAAATTAGAAGCAAAGTAGCAACTAGTATCAAGCCTACTCTCATGATGCATTAGTAGGAAAAGAGAGTTGAAAGTGATTGCATTGTGTTAATCAAAATATATTTCATTGGACATAAGTGGAAATTATTCTGTCCACTGGTAGCTAGGCATATCCTATGAGACTGTCATTCCAATACATAAGGTAATTTTTTTGTTTGTTTATCATGTGGGTTTCTCATAATATTGGGCAAGTTTCTGGGTTTTCTTCTTAGCTGAGATAGATGAAAAATGCCTATGACCTTTTCTCCATTAACACTAATCAAGGTTTTGTTTCATTCTAAAATCCCAAACCATACATTTATAAAATGTAAACATGTAACTTGCCTAAAAGATGTACCAAAACTTACTAGCTTTATATTTTATAAACAAAAATAAGGAAAATGTGACCAAGATAAACATTACAACATGCAAAGATTATCTGTTACTGAGGTATTAGTAAAAGAAAGTTTGATATTGCTCTATTATTGACTTATTTCTCTCTCAATTTACACTGTCAGTTTTCTGTATCTATTTATAATATGCTATTTATGATTACAATATGGTGCTTATGATTACAAATTAGCTTAGCTACAAGATCTAGTGAGAATGGGTCAATGTCTGACTAAAGGCAAAAAGAGGAGACATTGACAAAACAGTTCAGACTCCTGTCTGAATCAAACTAAGCAATTTTTGAGAGTTGAAAGCATTTTGTGGAACTGTTTGTTCAGAAGCAGAATTTCTGAGATCACAGACTTGCAGCTATTTGGATGGTGGTTTTGGCATACCTTTGAGCTACAGAAATAAGAGAAATTTTCGGTCCACTTGCATATATTTGATTTTAGGAAAGATTTCTGAGGCAAAAAGTCATGAATCATGAGTTTGATGGAAGTGAAAAACTGAGAGATTCATACAAGTACCTTGGAAAAAAAGCCCGTGTTCTTTTCAGAACTCATCTTAAAAATCTCAGTTCCAGTGTGTTTTGAGGTTCTGTCCATAATTAGCAGTGACTTTAAGGGCTTAGCAGTGAGCTTTAAGGCTATGCTATAAGGTGCTGAGAACAGGATATGCTTATGGATTCAATTTTAATGAATTACTGTTGAAATTAAACAAACAAACAAACAAACCAACCAACCCAAAAAGACTATTTTAAAGAGGAGTTGTGAGTTTGAGGACAAGATAATTTAACAGTTTTTGGGATAGCAAGACACTGCGTGCTAAGCATCCCTTGCCAACTTTTTCTTCCGTAATGACAGAATTTACCTTAATCTGACAGACTATACGCAACATGATCCTATATCAGACTGCCCTATGATCCATTTAGCTGCAATAATTTGCTCCTAAATTTAATTTGTAGGTATTACAGCTTTTTTAAAGTCATCAAATGTCTGTGAAAAATTCAGTACATTGAGTGTTATCTATCTTTATAGCATGACTCTTGCACATTTTCTGTGGACTTATGCAGCTATATTTAACATTTTTAGTGTTATGGATTTGTCTTGGTTTCCTTCAATTAACAGCTTTTTGCAGTAGCTAATAAACAAGATAAAGAGTTATTCAGGGTTAGGGTTACTTTTGAAGAGAATGCTACTTTTTTCTTATTGCAAAACTGACTATCTAAACCATGAAAAAAATATTTCCTTATTTCTGCTTTTTAGAAAACAAGAACTTTTTTCCCCCTAAAATTTGCCATTTCCCTTTTACCTGGGAAGCCTTTTTCTCCTACTTCTTATTCAAACCCACAAAATAACCCCCAATGATCTCTAAGGAAGTATTTTCACAAAAGATTTGCTGTAGTAAATGTGGCATAAATATGCACATGGTTTCAATTTCCTAAGCAGCGCTGACATTTTTACTCAATTTCCTCTTAATCCTGCATCACTCACAACTCCCTTGCTTCTGGATTCCTTTCTCAGCATCCAGGGGTGGGGTTAAAAAAACACTGAAATGGAAGAGAGCTCAACCACCTCGTTCTGTGTAATAAAATCCATTCCACTGTGGTTCTAATTTCATCAACTAATACAAGTCAACATGAACATTAATAAGGAAAGGTTTCCAATTAGATACAGTCTGACACTGACCCAGCTTTTCAGTCACCTTCAATTGTCAGCGATAAAAAGGACGGTTCAATATGATATGGATCATTCACTCCAAATCTCCACAACTCGTTTATGACAAACACAACTATCAGAGCATAGGGAACTGCTGAATTGTTTTTCATTATGCTGGCACATTGGCTTTAGACTACAGTGGTAATGATCTTTAGAGGTTTTCCATACAGAGTGCCACTAATGAGCAAACCAGGATGGGGTGATGAGGTGACGGCAACCCACATTTTCAAGTGACAATACTAGCAACATGATGATGCTTAAAATTCCCTATTATTTCTGGAAAGTAATTCACTACCAGAGAGAAGAGAGAGTTAGGAGGCTAAGCTATTAAATAAAATGAGTACAGAAAGTGAATAGCTCATTAAAAATGAAAAGCTTTTGCAAAATACACCAGCCTTGTCTTTACCATTCACTGTAAAATGTGCTCTGTCCATCTTTCCATAGGCAGTTACTTAGAGTGGTATTGTTGTAAGCTAGGAGGTCTAGAGATGTGTTAAAGTCCTGAAGAAGTGCATTTTCCAGAGTGCTATTCTTGCACCTTCAAACCCAGAGCAGATATGGGGAATAAAAGTGGATAAAAGTAGATGTTAAATTAATTCCTGATCTTTGTCAGAGTCTTGCTACTGCCCAGGCTAATACAGGACATCTTCAAGACTATGCTAAAACCACTGGTTTTAATGACCACTTTCAATTTGTTAAAATGTTAAGCGTAGCAAGACAATAAATTACAGCACTGCTACAATTACAACAATATGGTAATAAATACTACTACTAATAAGGTAACTTAACAAGAGCACATAAAAGCTATCTGGAGATGGTAAAATACAAGCGCCATAGCTGATATTCTATTCTTTGAAAATGAGTACAAATTTTACATCAGTTATTGTGGTTATTCCATTCAAAATCTCCCCCAAAACTTTTTATTTCAGAATAGAATGAATTCCTTTTTATCATTTTAGAACCACAAAAATCCATAGAGATTTCTAAAGCCACATAGGATTTGAAAGCTTGGTTTAATTTCTGTCCATATAAACAATTTGCTGGAAAAAGTGTTCCAAATATTAGAGTACTTGGGAAGGAAAGCAAGGCTAGGACAGCAAAAGAAAATGCCCTGAGATTTGTTATTAGCAGAAACTGAAACTTGAAGGTTTCCATCACAGAGTATGTTGCAAGATGAAATGAGTTTTAATCATATCAAATGTTTTCAGCGGAAATGAGCTCCAGTTAAGATTTGACTGTAGCAGCAAGTAAAATAGACTGGTCAAACAAAAATCTTTTGTTGCTATTCCACTAGAAAATTTGCCTGTTTTAATTGTATGTCAAACAAGAGTGGGAAAAGCCTATATGTGGTATGTCAAGCTGCTTTTTCAAGTTGTCTGAAAATTGTTGATTTTGAATTATTAGAACCTATTTTGTACATAATTTTCCATTTTTCTCCTTTGCAGGACAGCCTTGCAGGATACTGGAAAGAGTCATTAACCCTGTGGAAAAACATTAAGAGATTTATGCATTACTTTTGTGTATTTTCTTTTCTGTTTATAATCCACAGTCTAATGATATAGAAAGAAACTTGCTAGTGTAAGTTTATATGGGATTCATAAAGCCATGCCGGTAGTTCTGATACATGGGTTTCACATGTCCTTAGCTTTATTGCAACCTTGCCTGAAATTAAGTGTAGACTAGCAATTTCCCAGCATGATTAATCATTCCTTATTTAGTTATTGATTTCAAAATCACAGCATATAATAATTCATCTACATTCTTCCTAGAAAGTCTTGTACCATCCAGGTCTGCTTATGTGGCTGCTTTGTCTTTCTTGCATCGATAGAAACAAAAACTTTCACTGAGTCACATTTGTACAGTCAGATTATCAGGCAGATGCACCCTGTTATCAATGGATCAGGAGAATTTAGCATGTTTCAATTTAAATGCCTATAATAGCTGAAAGCCTGTTCATTTTCAGTATATAAAATGTAATAGTGGAAATCTGTCAAGCTTATGTCAATCAGAATATAGATACTCTCTTTTAGTAGAGAAAGAGTTTTGGATTATTCATATTCAAACACTGCTAAACCCGTCCTTTCTAATTTTGAGCTTTTGTATAGATGTTAGTTTTGCATAGGTCTAGCTGTGTAAACTTCAAACACAGTGTCAGCATAGAATACCATCTGCAAACAGCAGGAAACAGGAAAAAGAAAAACAGTGAAGGTCTCCAGAAATTGGAGTGCTTATATACTGCTGGGCATGAACTGTGAGTATCATGGTAGGAGGTCTCTTAGGAAGGGTGAAGAAAGAGGATTTAATCTACAAATGTGGATTAGTTTAATGAGATGTGTTAATTTTTCTGTAACATAAGGCACCAAACTCTGGAGGCTGGTTTCCTTTGGGTTTGTGCATGGAAGGAGATAAATTCTGAAAGGTCTAGGTCAGAACAGAGGATATATGTCTTATATTTGGGTTTGTTATTACTATACAGAAAACCGGTTGACCCAGATGACTTCTCGTCATAATGTAGAAATATGGCTATTCTTTGAGCACACCAGGTGATCAGGCTGATGCTTGCCCTTGCCAAAATGGTGACCAAGTTTGTGCTGGCATCCCTACACTTTCTTTGCCTGGTCTGGCCCCACTACTCTCATGGGTGAGTATATAACAGGAGCCACCATGCAGAGGGGCTTTGTTGAAGTCCAGAGCAGTCTAAGCCACTTCTACCTGATACCACTCAAGTTCTATTATATAAGTGGGTCAAAGCATGGGTCAAAGAGTGTCATGAGTTTCTCTGAAAATTTGCTCAGTTCTGGGCTGTTTAAAAATCACCGCTAAGACCTCCTCAGACCAAGTAGACTGAAAAGATTTCCTTGGGCCCTTGCTTATGCCAGGTGACTATCCTAGTTGCTAGGAAAGGTAGGCAGGCATATATGACACCATGTGATTAAACACACTGTAGGAATTTATTGCTTTTTACCCCTGCCTTTGGTGCTGTCACACTCAGTACGGGAGTTGACTGTCCAGTGCTGTAGCTTAGAATGATGTACTTTGATGGAGGATATATCCATTAAATTTCTTCCATAAGAGAAACTACTCAGAAATGTGTTTATCCCAAGCATTTTCACAGCAAAGACATAGAGTGCTAGGATTTACCTTCTGTAGTGGATTACCAACTCAAGAGTGAAGAAAAACCTTTTTGATTTAAAATCCATTTAATTTTTACAATAATGTAGGAGATATGCGCTGTGAAACCTACCCCTGCACTATTGCATGGCTAGGATTTGTACAGGGATTTACTAATCAATGCTTTCTACTGACACACACAAATAGAAAAACTGCTAAATTTTCTTTCAGGGTCTGAGTCTGTGAATGTCTTGATTTAAGTTGTGAACTTCTGCAGCTTGTACTAAAACATAGAGTCTTTTGGTTTGGAGGCAGCAGAAACTCTGCAAGTCACAACATAGTATTGTGGTGGAGTGTCACAACAACGACCTTAGGAAACACATTACCTAAGAAAATAATTTGCAATTTCAGTTGGTCTATTTCCCTTCCATTTTATAATTTTTTAAAAAAATCCCAATCCCACAGTCACTAACTTCACATAGTGAATCTACGCTATTGTCTTGATTTCAGTCTTCCAGAAAGAAACTAAAAAATGAAGCTAAATATAGGCCACTACCCTGTCAACTTATCTCTGTGTGTTATAAATGTGACAACAGAAGTCATATTTGGCAAATATTTTCCTCTTATGATGGGCAGATGCAACATGTAATAGATAAGTAAGTTGGCAGATTACTTCAGGATATGTAAAGTACTTCACCTAATTGTTGAACTTTCTCTTCTGCTCTTAATTGTTTTGCAAGGTTATGTGATTTTCCAATGGCAGCTGAAATTAGGCAGAAATCTGATTTAGAATTATGTATATCAACATTTTCTGTATAAAAGCATAGACTTTTGGGGAAATTTCAGGATTTTTTGAAGGTTTTAAGTGTTTTCTAGCTCTAGATCAGATCAAACATATTCAGAGAATAGTTTTTACTGTTTTGTTCTCTGATTTTTGCTATTAGTGGCTGTCAAAAACAAATGGGAAAAAAAGCAAGCCAGAGAAAAGTTAATGGAATTCTTCTAACCATAAAGTTTCATTCTCTGCAATTCAGGGTTTTGGCAGAGTTTCAGAATGTTTTGCTTGAACTGTCACATCTATCAGAGTTAGTTTGGCAAGAGAATAAGTGTTTATCATACCTAGATAGGAAGTGTATTAATTTCATAATACATAACTGAAAAAAATGAGGCTACAGTTCTTAAGCAACATGACTCTATAATCAACTCAGCTGAATTAGTGGTAAAACTCTTAGCATTCTAAAACTGTTAATCAGGTTATTAGCGGATGAGTAATGTGTTCTATCAAATCAATATAGGAACACAGGGACCTGATTCTCCCCTCATTTTACCTGGGTGATTTCATTGTTGTCAATAGTGTTATGCTGATGAAAAAAGAGTGCAGAGGTGGGAAGAAATTGAGGCCCCATATTGCCTAAAGGCTTCAATTTACAAAGGAGTTAATAGTGTTAATAGACAATGTCCTGTAAAGTGGATGGATCTTTTTGCATCTTTTTTAGGATTAAAATTGCAGCTCCTCAGAAATTTTGGGGTCTACATTTAACATAGGAATTGTGTGTTTTTGAAAAGAGGAAAAATCTTTCCTACATAGCCCTTGTGCAGAGGACCATGACAGAAGATGGATTTGTTCTGTCACTGACCATATTGCTAAGAAGAAATATGATAGGACAAATGAATTTGAGGTCAGAAATCAGAGTAAGTAAAATTGATACCCCATCTAAAATATTAAAAAGAAATCAATTGGCAGAAATCTTGCTATATCATGTCAAAGAGCTCTTTAGTTCCTTACCTGGCAACTGTGAGGAAATCAGGTGTTGTAAAGAACTTGGACTATCTGCCATTCACAGTTTCACAAGCCTCAGAATGTTGTGTGGTATGTGTGTATCTGCCTAGTAATCACTGGGAATTTGTGCACAGGTCTTTCTGATTTCTTAGTGTAACATTTAAATAATTATAAAAGTTAGGATATTATAAATTATTTAATACATAATGATGTGGGTACTTTTGATGCTCAGCTCCCTGTAAACATCTTCTTCCCTCAGAAAGCAATCATAATTGGTAAAGTTTCTTGTGGAATTCTCTCATAGCTGAAGGACAAATTTAACCTAAGTATACTATGATTGCAAGATGACCTCATGCTTTATTAAACATCTGACACTCCACCTGGAAGAAAGGAGGGAAAGAGTGTCAGAATGAGAGAAAGAGGTTATGAATACTTTGTGGAAAATGAGGTTCAGTCTGCATTGCCACTTTATGAGATACTAGAGACCCCACAATGAAAGCTGCCAGCATAAGCACATCTTGAACACATGTTCTTTGATGTATGATAAATAGCATAAACTCACTGAAGATTTTGCCACAGCTGAGGAACGATCAGCAGTGCACTCTGCTGTGGATTGTCCTGTGGCTAATAAGACCTGAGCTCATGTTGTAACCCCTGGTTACGTTGACCAGAGTGTCAGTCTGCCATGAGATACAAACATGTTGTAGACCAGGTACCACTGATTGTGGTGCCCTCCTGGGTAGAATAACTGATGTTAAAATTGTTAAAAAACGTGCTGTGCTCTTTCCCTTCATGACAACAGTATGTGTGTCTGTCTTTTCTAGTTACCCAATTTTCATGAAATTCACAGGTGTTTAATATCTTTGAGAGCTCTACTTCAACAAATTTTAATTGAAATTCACCTCTGGATTGAAAATTAATGGGGAAGAGAGAGTCAGCAGAAAGATACAACATGATTGCCTAAGTTTAGGAAATCAGGCTAGTACTCCTCCCTCTTGCTCCTCTCCAAGAGAGCAAGTGATATGGAAGGGTCTGGAAAGATGGCTGCGGTGTTTGAACTTTACACTACCTCGGGAAAAAAGGGACAAAGTGTTTTGTGTCTGCTTTTCCTAACACATGCCTGGAAAGCATATCTGAAGAGTACCCTATGATTTGCTTAAATAGTTAGCATAAGTTGGTTGGATATTTTATACTGTGACATCAAATGCTGTTAGTAATTACATATTGTTTCACACAGTATCTTGACTTTCACTTGGAAGTGAGAGAAACTGATGTTTGTCATTTACACATTGCTCTTTGAGAGGCGTGGTAGGTACTGAGCTTTATTCATAAACTGAATTTCCTTCACTGCAGAAAAAACAATCATACAATGTTTCCATCTAAAACTTTCATTTTTATGCTCTTTCCTAAATGTTGTACTGGTAAGGGTTCTTTTTTCCAATTATTTAACTTCTGCTTGGTGATTAATTTTATTTGCCTGCTTGAGCACAAATAATTATTCCATTTTAATCAAGGGGAGGCTAGAAAAATATTTTTTTTTAAATTTATGGAAGACTTTTTCCTTAAAAAAACACCTGTGCTATTCATTCTGGTAAACAATAATTTGGTTTAAAAAATGCCCCAAAAAGGCAGGTATTCCTCTAGTTATATGTGGGAAAAATGGTTTTGCTTTGACCTGTTTGGGTATTTTGGGGAATTGGCTATTGAATATGCATAGTAAATTCTGTAACTAAGCTCAAAAGTGTGCAGATAAGACTGTTGGGCTGATGAAGTTCAAAGTTCAGACTCTGTCTGTAAACTGGCTTGGGTCTGTAGAAAAATATTTTGCATTAGCATCTAGTCAGATGCTGCATGTCTGTTGATGCATAAATAACCCATAGAACCATAACTAGAAAAATACTTTCATGAATATCTTTAAAAGTTCATGTAAATACACATTGAGAGAAAATTTATATGAAAGACTATGTACTATAATGTACGTGCATATGTATCACAGGATTAGTGTCTGCAGTGACGGATTGAAGTGCTATCTGTAGAAGAAAAGTAGTCTGGTCCCTGCAGTTCCTACAACTCTTCGAGGTCTGAAATTCCCAAGAGGGATCCAGTCATGACATCCAGAATGTGAGCTAATTTAATAGGCATTCCTGAGATTGTGTAAATAAAGATGAGTCATTGCCCTCACAAGTCACTGATACTGGGTGGCTGCCCTTGAATCAATGACGTAGGGGTAGAAGTGCCTTACATTTCATCACTGCTTTCCATCTGGTTCCTGTCTTTCACACTCTCCTAAATTCCAGATTATATCCTTTATGTCATAACATTTACAACTATGTGAACAACCTTCCCTTTATCTCCTCATTTTCATCCAGGTTCTTGTGTCCATCACATAATGGATATATGAAAAACAAGTTTGGCTGATACAACACACAAACACAGGCCTTCCCATAACAATGTAATGTGTTACCTGACAGATTAATTGACTACTAGGATTTTGAACATGTACATAACTGAACTTCTAAAATTGAGTGAAAGATCGTGGTTATTACTCATCTCCTTTCTTTCACATTAGTGGCACAGCTTGATAAGTGTTTATTTAGTATTTCTAGTAACACAGCAGATGGAAACTTTGCTCACAGAGCTTAAGGGGTGCTCTTTCAAACTCCAGCAGAAACATCAGGGAAAAGGTTCATATAGACTCATAGACTTTTGGTGTCTTAGCTGAAATGATGTAACAAAATTAAGGCAATCAAAGGCTGCCTGTTGTTATTTTTGCTATTATTATTTTGGTGTTGAACAAGTAACTGTTATTGCTGTTATCAAAAGTAGTAACTTACAATGTTTTCTGTAGGATGTGTCCCTGTTCAAATGACCAGTGAAACTGATTGAAGATCTATATTGATTTCAACTGCCATAGTCAAGTTTTGATATGAATTATCATTCTCAGCTGCAGTGTTATTTTTCTGGTTTTGCAGCCTGGAGATATTGTACTCACCCAGCCTCCATTGTGTAAAGGGATGGTTATATTTATTTGACCCTCTCTTCTAAGTAGAGTACAAAAGTCTAACTTTAGCAAATAAAATTATTAGCAGCAACACATGAATTTTTCGATTTTAAATGAGATTTGTAGTAGTGGCAGTTAGCACTTAACAATTACTTATAGCAATTTCTGGTAATTAAATGCTACTTCATTTCCTGTACTCAGCAATATATTTAGTTTTGTATTTATGGATGACATCTTTCCCTGGAAATATGTTGGTTCTGTAATTAAAATTAATAAATATTGGTGGCAGTTACTTGGTAAATTATAAGTAATTCTTAAGAAACATAAGGAAAAAATACGTGATTTATGTTACTTAATAGCAAACACATCATTACACATATATAGTGTCCCAGGTCACAATTAATAGCTGCTTAGGTATTAATGCCTCCAAAGACTGACTGGTCTCTGCAATTTAACTGTGCCACTTCTGTCTTTGTAACATTGCACCCAACCCAGCAGGGCTTTGTGAGGCATCTGTTTTTGCAAATGTTGTCTTTTGGATGATAGTTTATGTCCAGACCTAGTATCTTAGCAACTTGTAGTCATTAAAGATCCTAATTCTGCTTGAGGGATAAGTGTCTTAATTATAGTTTGAGGTATCTCATTTTGCCCACCCTCACCTTCCATCCATGGCTGGCTGGAATCTCCCTGCTCCCTTGCAAGGCTGCACCATGGAGCAGCTGTTGCTCTCCACAGGGTGCTGAACCATCCGTTCTTCAAACTCTTCTCCGAGACTTGCTGGAACAAAGCAGTTTAATAAATGTGTCTTGCTTGACCACTTTCCACAGAGCAAACAAATAATCTACTTTATACAGGGGAATCAGATTCCGATCTAGAAATGCTGAGGATAAAATTCTGCTGAGAAGCTCTGTTGTAAGAGCTCAGGTGAATACTGTGTATACGCTTAGATCTGTTTTTCCTCGAAAGGAAGAGAATAGGCAACCTTTACCCAATTCACTTAAGTGAATCACCAGAGTTTTGATAAGTTTATTTCTGAGTATGGGGTTTTAATTATAGGCAGATGGGGTATGGAGCTGACCCAGCTGGACTATCATAGCAAAAAGGCCTATTATGTATCTTTAGACTTCAAAAGTGTGTTTTTGTTTGTGGGTTTCCTATCAGATTAAGTTCATTACTATATAGGAACATGAATGTGATCTGTTTTGTCACCCTATGGTGGGTTGGCCTTGGCTGGATGCCAGGTGCCCACCATGCTGCTCTAACACTCCCACTCCTCAACTGAACAGGGGAGAGAAAATACGACTGAAGGCTTATGTGTCAAGGACAGTGAGAGATCATTCAACAATTTCTGTCACGGGCAAAACAGAATTGACTCCAGGAGGCTAATTTTAAATTTTTACCAATCAAATCCAAGTAGGAAAATGAGAAATAAAAACAAATCTTATAAACACCTTCCCACCCTCCCCCTCCCTTCTTCATGGAATCAACTTCACTCCCAAATTCTGTCCTCCTCCCCCTGAGCTGGGCAGGAGGATGGGGAAAAGGGGTTGCAGTCAGTTCATCACACCTTGTCTTTGCCACTCCCTCCTCACGCTCTTCCCCTGCTCCAGTGTGGGGTCTCTCCCATGGAAGACAGTTCTCCACAAACTTCTCCAACATGGGTCCTTCCCATAGGCTGCAGTTCTTCATGCACTGCTCTAGCGTGGGTCCTTTCCATGAGGTGCAATCCTTCAGGAACAGACTGCTCCAGTGCGGGTCCCTTCTGAGGTCACAAGTCCTGCCAGAAAACCTGCTCCAGTGTGGGTTCCTCTCTCCACACGACCACAGGTCCTGCCAGAAACCTACTCCAGCATGGGCTTTCCACAGGGTCACAGCTTACTTCAAGCACATCCAGCTGCTTCAGTGTGGGGTCCTCCATGGGCTGCAGGTGGATATCTGCTCCACCATGACCTCCATGTGATGTAGGGGAACAGCCTGCCTCACCTCAGCACAGGGCAATCTCTGCTCTGGTGCCTGGAGCACCTCCTCCCCCTCTTTCTTCACTGACCTTGGTGTCTGCAGAGTTGTTCCTCTCACATATGCTCACTCCTCTCTTCTGGCTGCTGTTGCACAGCAGTTTTTTCACCTTCTTAACTACGTTATCCCAGAGGTGCTACCACTGATGTTGATGGGCTCGGCCTTGGCCGGTGGCAGGTCTGTCATGGAGGCAGCCAGCACGGGCTGTATCAGACACAGGGGAAGCTTCTAGCAGGTTGTCACAGAAATCACCCCTGTAGCCCCCTGTTATCAAAACATTGCCAAGCAATCCCAATACACAGTGTCTTCATTCCTGTTGCCTGGTGTCCAAGTAGTCCAGAAACAGGCGAGGTTATGACATGGAGACTCAGCTCTCCCTCAATTTTTTATGACCAGGATGATTTTGAGGCCTAGTCTGTTGGGTGATGGGTGTGTCTAGTGAATTTGAGTGAAGGGGATCTTTTTAGGTGAAAATTTGTTATTTGTTTATACTGTGGCATGCAACTGTGTGCACTGTTGGTACAATCAAAATTATTTATCTCTTGCTGGAACTTAGACTGAAAATGGGAAACTGTCCAGAGCACCCCACTTGCCATGTAGATGAAAAGTTCCCCAGCAGCTAGCCTATATGCCTCCATGATATGCACAGAGGACTGGATACTGGTCCATACTTAAGTGATGGTTAAGAGGCTATATAAACATGCAGTCCTGGAAATGTTGCAGACTGCAGCAAATAAAATCACAGCCATTCTTTCTTTGTGCCATATACCTGTCAATAATGCAGGCACACACTACATAAGCTCTGTGGCCAAAGGGCAAGGGCTATATCTAAAACCATTAAGCCTTATATCTCTTCTCTGTGGTTTGTCTTTTTGGGATGGATAATGCCTTCACTGATTGCTTTTTTAGTTTTCTGTGTATGTTTCTTTAATAGCACTGGGTCATGAAGGGAAAAGAGGGAGCCTTATCATGACAAATTGTTTAACCTGTTCAGGAACAGAAGTCTTTGGAGAACTCTGTGTGTAATATGCAAAAAGAAACAAGATAGTTGCAGCAGAAGTTAAACCTGCAACTCAAACACAGAGCTGGATAAACAGCTAAACGTAGCAAGAAGCTGCAGGATTGGTAGAACAAATCCATGGATCATGCAGGACTTGCTCCAATTTGAAGTGACTGAGCAGGAAAGATGGACTCTTCTGTCTCCTGTAATCTCTCTCAAAAAGTTACGTTTATAGTTTTTTGTTCCAATACATCATTGCTTTTTGTCTTTGAAGTCCTTCAGCCTCTTGGGAGGCTCACTAAAGACCACAGCTAGACACACCTACCTTGAAGGTCTGAGGAGAACTTAACATATCCTCCTGGAAAAGCAGACTAGGACTTTACAGCTATGGTGTTACTTTTTGCTATAGATGATCTGTTTTGCAGTCCAGTTATTGATCTGTAAAGTTGAGAACTGATGGTGTGTTACAGGATTAATCTGTTGTGTGTTTGCTATTTTGTGGACATGTAGATTTATTAAGTCTGCACTTTTCTTGCTGATAAGTAGCTGGAAAAAATAGTAGCAGACATAAATGAGAACTGTTTCTAGGTGTAAAAAACAGAAGTCATAAAACTGCAAGAATGATGGTAATTATTGGAGCTACAGGAAATTAACAATATACTTTAATGTCAGGCCTGGTGTGGCAACTGTGGCAAGATGGCTGTTTTGCTGTCTGCCCCTGCTTAGCTTTCTCTTTCCAGTTCTTTAAACTTCTGGCTGAGCCATGGGGCCACAGTAGCTATCTTCCCTGTATTGAACTCGGGGAAAAGAAGAAATTCAGCAACCATACTGGCATTAGGCCAAACTATCTGCAGTTTGGCTTTTCACCAGACAAATCAGAATACAAATAACATCCCTTCATTTTTGCCAATACAGATTACTGGAAAAATAAAAGAAACATCTTGTCTTTATTTTTAATATTAAAGAGGCAAATTAATTTTATTAGTTAAACGACTCTAAGGTTGGAAGGAATAAGAGCTGGGTCATGGCTCCGGGGCTGTCCTCTCATGCATTACAGTATGAAGACTAAGTCTTGCCACCAGCTTGTCCCTAAACTCCACTGAAAGCTAAAGTAATAAAGCAAACTTATTATTTGAAATTTAGTGACACAACTCCAAAGAATTGAAGAGGGAGAGCAAAAGGAACAAGAGCAGCTGCTTCTGCCTTATGAGATTGTTCTCAAGAGGAAGCTTTTTCTGTAGTGAGCTGCACACTGGAACAGATGTAAACTGTAGCAAGGGCATTAGTAGTTATTATTATAGGGACAGGGTTGGAAACTTTGTTGTGACCCAGCCTTCTATATAATAATTGCATCTTTTTTTCTGGAGCCCATAGATACTTAGAAGTCTCTAATCTAAGAGAGGATTAGTGAACTCAGCTTCATTAATTTTCAGCAAATGTTGCCTTTTCTTTCCCTCTTTGTCTGGTGACAGTGATGCCATTGTTGTAAACATTAAGCAATACCTATATGCCACAAATGTGTGATATTCACCCAAATCCCATCTAGCTCCTATGAAACTTGCTTGAGCATTGGAGCCAAAATAGTCACTCTTATTTGGTCCTTTACCTGAGCTAGGCTGCAGTTCAGATCTTGCTAGTCCCTTACTAGTGCAACTGTTGTGCTATTGGGAGCTATACTAAGTCTTTCAGCCTACATATTCTGACCACCCAATTGCTGTGTTCTTACAGTTTACCATCTTTCCTGTTATAAATTATAGAGTAAATCCTCCATCCTAAATTAAGCCTTCTGTCTCTTTTACAGTTCACACTATCCCTTCCTGTTGATACTATTAAGTAAGAAAACTGCCCCTCCCCCAACTCCCCAACACGTTTCAATAATTTTCCATTGCATCTGCCGTATTAGGGAGATTTTTTTGTTTGTTTGTTGTTTGTTTTTTTATTATTTGTTTGTTTGTTGGTTTTTAAAATTTTAGGGAAGACACTGTAGCTGTACCTATAGTAGTAGGATGGGAGTCTGGAGACCTGGATTCTGTTCCTGTTATTCACCTTTACAAATAACCTTTGCCACATCAGCCAGTCTACCTTTCACAAAAGCATCCACTAATTTGGGATACAGGGGTCTGAAGTCTTCAACCTGATGCGTTTGCAACATGATTTTCTTGTTGATGAGCACCTGCAGCTACCAGCCATTCTAACTGAAGTTGCAGATGCTTGGAGCCTCTGTAAAATCAGATCCCTTGTTTTTTTCAGAAACCCCAAATGAGCCAACTCTTAAAAATTTGGCTTAAACTCTCTACATATTCATTTCCCAAATGCAAAATTAGGATAATGATCCCTATCTTTTGTAAAGAGCTTTAGCTGTGCAGCTGAGACATACTATATAAATGCTAAGTAATACCATTATTATAGGTGTGGAGTCAAACAGTTCTCCATACTCTCCAACTGCTTTTGTCACAATATTGTACTAGCAGATTATCATCTTTCTGGACAGCTGGTAGGGCTTTGTTGCATCCGCCTTTTTTCTGTTTTTTATGAATTCTACCAAGCGCATAGAACCCTAGTCATGGCAATACTTCCTCTCTTTGGAAGCCATAAATGTAGCTCTTGGCTGTTGTTGTTACTGTTGCTACAGCCCATCCTTTGAGATCTGCACAGGTATACCTTAAGGTTAGATATGGCCCAAGTTTTCCAGTAATACTGCCTGCAACTTTCCAAGCTGAAGGGTGGTGTCTGGGTAGAAAAAAAAAATATCAACAGTCTCAGAAAGCATTAGCATGATCTTTGAGTGTTAGAGTGAAAGTTGAAGTGGTCAAAAATGGGAACCTCACTCAGATGTTTGAATACAGGCTTGAAATACTAGTAACTTTGTTTTCCCAAGAGCTCATTGCTTTGTCTTTCCTCTAAATAACATTGAATTTTCAATGCCAGCCTTATTTAGCACAGTTTCACCCTTCCCAATCTACCCTAGTATTATCACAGGAATTACATATCACTTTTCTTTTCCAGACAGAGACATTCACATTACAATCAGCATGGAACACAGTTTCAGCAGAGCTTCTTGGAACTGGGGTGGATATCTGCCCTCCACGAATGCTGACAATTTGAAAGAATGCAGTTACCTCTTTGTGGGGAGAAATATTAGCTGCATCTTTTTCCATTATGGACACCCTTCCTTAGCAGTTTCTAAGGTTTTCCATTACTTTGTGTAGTTTTTACTTTCTTAATGCTAAAGTAGAAAAGAGCAAGATTATGCTTATAAAAATTATACCACTGTTTCAGAAATTCTTCATTTTACAGGCATGTAAATCTGGAGTAAAGTAGCTGTGTTTGTGGTTTGTGTAAGAATTGCAGTAAAATTCTGCTCCCGCAGATCTTGGTTCAAGTCTTCATGCAACTGGATAGCCTGTTCTGCCTATCCTGAATCCTACGCTAATACTTAGATGTTAATCAACTGGAGTTGAGTACTAATTACAGATAATAATGATAATGACACCAAAATTAGTCACATGTAGAATAGCACAGTTTACAGGAGACAACCTGTTTTGTTTTAGCAAGTCATTGAATGAGCAACAACTTTTAGATTCATTTTGTGAATGTGTGGCTTTAGCTTCTTACTTTTTCCTCTACATGACATATACCTACATAACTTACCTCTGACATAATTTACTTGGGCTTTCCTATTAAAGAACTGAAGTCTTTTAAATAGTGACTATCAAAGCGTTCTGTTGTGGGTGGTGGAGAACTTCTGATGCCATGAGAGCAGAAACAGGCATCAACATGGTGATACTGGGATGCTTGATTTCCTTTCTCAGTGCTCCTCTCCTGGCCAGGAAAATCACCCTGACGACCAATACTCTGGTCCTCCTGAACATGGAAGTGGATTGATTCTCAGGGTATAGTCACAGAAGTGGGTTTGGTTTATTGTCTGCCTCCAGCTGCAGTGGCCTAGCTCGGGGCTTTCTGATAAGTAAACCCAGACAGCATTACTATTATTATCTGCATAACTTATCCTCCCTTTCCTTTTTCCTTTGACATCCTTGGCCTCCCTTGTACCTTCCTTTCCCATGCCAAGTAAACAACCCCTAATTACTCTTCTCAGCTGGTCACAGTTCAGATACATCTTTACCCAGATTTGGTATTTTTAATACCATTATCCAGGCAATCTTAGTTTAATTGATATTGCTATGTACTGTACTGATATGTGTTATGCACTGATACAGTTACACTGGTGCTTTTGGTTTTTCAAGATGGTACCCCCGAGAAAGTCCCCAATGCTCCCCTCCAGATTCCTCTGGAGTTTGGTTAACCTCCTGTTAACCACCTGTGAGATCTTCCTGTCCTTCATGGCACTGTCTGTAACTTTTGTCAGCTTCTCACACTGCTCACACTGCTACCTGTTACATCCAGCATTTTCTTATGTCACATCCTGTAGTTCTCAGTGTTTTGTTCAGTTAATGCAGTCTTATGCTGGGTACTAGTCAGAGGGCTACTTTCTTGCCTGCAGCTCTAACATATTCTAATATGAATTTTCAGACTTCGGAAAGATACTGTAACAGTGGTGGTAATGAAGCTATCATTGTGGAGAGGATTTATGTTGGATTCACAGATATCTTTGATAGTATCAAACATTTATCAAAATGCTTATAAAATAAAAATTTCATAAAATGAATTTACTCCACTAGTCACAAATATTTTAATAATTACTCTGCAGACCATTCAAATCTTCATTCTGATGGGAATGTTTCCATTATAATTAGACTGTATAACACAGCTAGTTATTCTAACCTTTAAAATACTACTAAACCACTTTGAAACCGTTATTAAGAAATACTTCGCTTTGTTTAAACAATTTAGTTTTGTTGTAGGCTCCAGTGTAGCAAACAAATATACTTATTCATAGGCTTTTGATATTATTCTTAATTAAAATGTCTGACAAACATAATGCAGATGAACGAATAAACTATTATAAATATAATGTGAAGAATAGTCTTTTACTAACTTTTTTTTATAGGTGGTGAATTTTCCAGCACCATGTTGAAAGGCTGCTGGCAGAACTTTATAATATCCATAAAATCCACCCCAAGTGTCATTGTCTCAATGAACATGATTCAGTTGCCTAAATGTAGGTGTCTATGGACATTTCAGATGCATCAGGGTATGCCACTGGTTACACCTGGCTCTTCAGAATGATGTGGATCTGTTATAAAAGACAAGCCATATCTTGCGGACCAATGTGGATGTCCCAGACACCTTAGAGGACATAGATTTTGCTAAGCATATGTTCCTCCTATCTTTGCATAGCTATGTGTATACAATGGTCTATCATTCCTACAGGCTTTCTCAGTCATGGATGTTCATATGTTTACAATCCATGTACATGTTGACACCGTTATATTTTTTCCCTTCATTAAAAGGTTAGAGTATAACTCTTGCGGGGCTACTCATATGTATAAGTGTTTGGTGTTCAAAATATTCAGTATGTCTTCATAAAACTTCAGTCATATAAATTTATACTTAAATATTAAGAATTCTTTCACACCTAATTGCTGCTATGCAATTTCCTTATAAATAGCTCTGAATTATTTTAAACATCATAGAAAGGGATGTTTGTGAGATTCTGCTATAATGTGAATTAATAATGAGCAAGCTTTCATCTCTTCATTCAGATTTGGCCTGTATAGTCGCTAATTTTCCCTTGGCCAGTGACTGTCATTTCTGTCAGCTAGATGTGTTTTCTGCTGTACACAAATAACCATTACCATGGGGGTCAACAAGCTTTTCTCCATTTATATGACCTGAGTCATAAATTTAACACTTGGTCTCTAGAAATCACAACCTTGTGCCGCAGCTTATCCTCCAGTCTGACAAAACCTTCTGATTACAAATACGTTCCCACGCAACAATCATTATGTAGTTATTACACAATAATGTAAAAAACAGAAAGAGTCTTTTTGTTTCTCCCTGTTTTTGACTCATCTGTTTATTTCTATTTTTCTTTTATGTTTGGAAGGGTCTTTGGAGCTGCTGGTCCCCCTTTTGTCACATTTCATTTCCAGCATGGTCTTTCTATGTCTGTTGCCGTTAAAGACCTGTAGCGTGCTTTGTGATCATGTGGGGCTCATTTGTTTGAGGGCATGGCTTCAGGTGGAATACCCTGTTAAAGGTGTTGAAAATGCAACAGAGCACTGTGATATTGATTAGTGCTTTATCCTCGATATTAGCACGTCTTCTGAAATAAGAAGTGTATTACCTGTGCTTGAGAGACCTATGATTCCATTTTTGTTATGTAAAACCAATGCATCATGTCCAAGAGTGCAAATACACTCCTTTTAAGAAGCAGGTACAGGAATTGTTTCTATAAAAATGAATTTACTCATAGTAAAAAATACTGATTGGACAGGCAGACCTGCAACATGCACAATTCAGACACGTGTCTCAGTCACTGATATGGGGAAACATTGCCTCTTACACCTACATAATAATATAATTTTCAGGGCTGGTCAACCCTCATGTCTCTGCAGATTTTTGCAGTGGTGATACAGCTGCTCAAAACCAGACTGAGATCCGTTGGCTTGTTTCATACAGCCTACTTAATAATATTCAGATGGTAATGTATTTTGATCTTTAGTGTCGCATTTGAAGTGCCAACTCTCACAGTAAGGGATATGAACTAATTTCCAGCCCTTTCAGCTATCTGTTTCCATTGGTTTTATGTTCCTGATATTGAAGTTACGGTATACATTAATGTTTTGATCTGTTTTAGGCATAACTGTCTGTTTTAATTTCAATTTCGTTAGTACACTTGCAAAGTGATATTAACATTTACAAATCAAGTAATCTTCTAGAACTGGTCACCAGTGTTAAGTGCAAAAATACTTCTCAGATTTAGTGCACAAATAAGATTAGTGCATGTTCTGCTGCTGCCTAAAATTCATATTGATTAGAACACCTGTGGAAGGTAAGGTCGTTTTTTTGCTGTTACTAGACTTATTGCTTTTAAGAGGACATCAGTGTAGTGGCTAATTGGCTACCTCCAAGTCACTCCTTATCTTAAGAAATAATCAACAGTATGTGCAGTTAAATCACAACAACCTGGTCTAACTCTTAAATGTGAATCATACCATAGTTTCAGCCAAAAGATCTCCATTTATAGAACTTCTCTAAAATGGGATTGTGGGAATAGAGGGTTACAGAACATTTTTATTTTCTCACTGATCCACAAACATCTACAGTTCCAGCAGTATTAATTTGATTTCATACTGAAATCTTTCTACATGCTTCTGCTAATAGGTTTGGGTGTTTTAATTTATTGGTTTATAGTGTTTCCATTAACTTTGGTTTGTAAACTACCCCTATTTAGACCTTTTTGTCTAAAGCTTCACATACTGCCTCTTAAAAGACCAAAAGTTCTTTATACACAATATTATCGTGAAGGAATTGTAGGGACAGTATTTAATATTCTCCAGAACCGAGTTTTACTTGGATAGGGCTCTCTGTATCACTGCTCTCTAAGGTGTACCATTATTTATGACAGCTACCTTGGTCAAAGTGATTGCATACACTGAAATAAAAGAAATCTTCATTAATGTACTAAACTTACTAATTTATGACACTGATATGACCCAAAAGAACTTGCCAAGATATGCGGATTCCCATCTATGTGTGTGTACGAGTCTATGGCCATAAAAAATTATTAATTTTTTAGCAGTCTTCTGACGATTCCTTTTCTTAATGCAGTTGTATATTTCAGCAAGTAAGATACTGTGTTTTGCCTTATAATCTACAGGTTAAGATAACTATAGTTAAAAGGAAGACCTTGAACATGACACTTCTTATTTCTGGGGTTAATTATTTCTCCGTAAAACTAGGAATAGTATGACGTGTTTGTCATCGTTTGTGTTGTTCAGCACAGATGTTCCCTCAGTACATCATCTGGAAATATGTGTTTGCGCACAGGTGCCCCTTCCCTTCCCTTCCCTTCCCTTCCCTTCCCTTCCCTTCCCTTCCCTTCCCTTCCCTTCCCTTCCCTTCCCTTCCCTTCCCTTCCCTTCCCTTCCCTTCCCTTCCCTTCCCTTCCCTTCCCTTCCCTTCCCTTCCCTTCCCTTCTTTTCTTTTCTTTTCTTTTCTTTTCTTTTCTTTTCTTTTCTTTTCTTTTCTTTTCTTTTCTTTTCTTTTCTTTTCTTTTCTTTTCTTTTCTTTTCTTTTCTTTTCTTTTCTTTTCTTTTCTTTTCTTTTCTTTTCTTTTCTTTTCTTTTCTTTTCTTTTCTTTTCTTTTCTTTTCTTTTCTTTTCTTTTCTTTTCTTTTCTTTTCTTTTCTTTTCTTTTCTTTTCTTTTCTTTTCTTTTCCTTTTCTTTTCTTTTCTTTTCTTTTCTTTTCTTTTCCTTTTCTTTTCACAAGCTGTTCTACTAAGAAAAGAAAGAAGTACCTGAAACTAAAAATGAAGATCAGTCTGTATATTGGGTGGATAGCTGCAATTTTATCTACACAAACATTGAAAAATACCCATGAACCACAGGAAGCTGTGAGAATACCCTAAAATCCTTAAGTTTTCTAAGAAATATACATTCGAGGGAGTTTGTGCTTTTTAAATTTTGTTATTGGATCCTTGCTTTCCCTACTATCCCTATTGGTGGAACATTGGAACAGGTTGCCCAGAGAGGCAGTAGATGCCCCATCCCTGGAAACATTCAAGGTCAGGTTGGACGGGGCTCTGAGCAACCTGATCCAGTTGAAGCTGTCCCTGCTCACTGCAGGGGGTTTGGACTAGATGACCTCTAAAGGTCCTTTCCAACCTTAACCGTTCTATGATTCTATGATTCTACAAATAGGGGTGTCTTAGTAGTTATCATCATCCCTAGTAGACGACTGATTCTTAAATGTCATTTTATGTTCAGGTTTTCTTCTGGCAGCATTGTATTTAATCTAAAATAATTTTCCACTCTATAATTTACCAATTCTTCTTAATTTTTGTTACTTCTCCTGTTTTGCATACCATACTGAGGCACTTATCCTAGCTGAAACTAAAGTAAAATGTTAGTTTAGCTTTTGAAACTTCTCTAAATTACCCTTAATTTTAACAACTTCTTAGCTGCAGGTTCTATGTCTTCTCTATAAACAATACTTTCCTTCTTAGACTATATCAACTTGACTTTTAGCTATTTCCTGTGCGTTCTGATGACTAAAATGTAGTGTTTCTTTGTTGAATAATCCTTCATGTCAATCTTTATAGTAATTCTACTTTCATTTAATATCCTTTTTGAAGTGATTATTTAGCTAATTAGATCTGAAAACCCTCCACAGAAGTTTTTCCCCTTGGCTGGGGTATAAATTTCAGATTGATTTTGTACTTTTGTCAGTGCAGCTGTCTTTACCAACCAGTACTCTTAATTTCTCGTAATCTATCCTTTTGAAATTGAGAACCTTAGGGCACAGTCATACATTCATTTTTGAAATAGATGCAGCAATTTAATATGCCATTATCCTATGGCTATTCATTAATACTCTTCAGTTGTTTGAAATTGTTGGAGCCTCGGTTATGGGGACTGATAACTGATGACATGAGCATTTCTAGTCCATTTCAGAGCAAAGTGGGACAGGTTTGCTTAAACTGCCCATAACAGCATTTTACATGAGTCTGTTTTACTTTGTACCAAAATGGACTTCCACATGAATTACTGTCTCTAAGCTGAAGGGAAAACAGTAATAGCACATAGTGGTCAATATCATGGAACTGGAGGAACTTTGGGAAGCCACCTCCTCTAGCCTCCCTCTGCAGGTGGGACAGTAGCCCACCCAAGATCAGGTCAGTCACAATCGTATCTTGCCAAGGCTGGAAAACTTTCAAAGAAAATTGGCAGAATAGTTGGAGGTTTTTTTCTCTTAGCTTTCAAGGAAATAAAACTGATTCCTTGCTCTATGGAAGTCCAAGTTTTAGCCAAGGTCACTGTTGGAGAAAAACGTTGTCACACCAGTTCAGCATACACAGGACTGTCCTGAGAATGCCTTTTAGCTTCAGAAACTCTTAAAATAGGAATTACAAACTGAAACTGATTAATGTTAAAATTTTAGAATCCAGAGAAGAATCAGAGTTGGGGAAGTAAGAAAGCCACTATTCTACACCTTTTCATGAGAAATAAAAGACAGAAAGGTGTATCTACTTTAGCTATGTACATTTTGTTATGTACATTTTTTTCCAAAGCTGAAAGGCAGGATTATAACCAAAGGGCACATAACAGCGTGTCATGAAATACTGTTCTTCACAACAACGAGGGAAGAGATGAGCAGGCAGGGAAATTTGGAGCTGTTACCAAGGATGAAAAGAATGTAATGAAAATTAACTGCATCGTAATTTGTTGTTTTGGACAGATTATGTACCTATTTGTGATGTAGAATGGATTCAGTTTTTTGAAAGTCTCTATGTAAGCATTCTCATGATTGTAGAATGTTTAAATACAAGCATTTTTGCTCTGCTAATTTTAGAAATGCACACTGAAGTGCTCAGAGAACTACAGTTTCTTACATTATAGTCAGTGGAAGCAGATTATTTTGCAATGGACAAAAAATATTTGATGTTCTCTCTGTTCTTTTATTAGCTTGCATCAGTTTCCTGTCCTCTTATGGGAAAGCAGAAACAATAGCCCTATGTTCCATGTAACCAACTGAAATGCCTGCAACAGATGGAGGCACCATTATGTGAACGACTGAGCAGCCAAAATTTGTTTGCATAATCTGTTCAGGATATGCCCATGGATGGTTAATATCTATTTATAATCACTCATGAATCTTTCCCAACTTATGTATATATAATTGGGGTGGGTTCATGAATGATTTATAAACAAAGAAGTGAATTTCACTTGTCAGATGAATTATCTACAGTACATAACTTGACCTACTCATTAAAGGTCTCATATTTTGAGCTTAAATGTTACTTGGGTTCACTTCTGTGACAAAATTTTTAATAAATACATTTCTAAAAAGTGGTTTATTAATGTATTTTCTTTAAGCCATATTTATTCATATTACGCTACATATCTCAAAATAGTCTTCAAAACAATAAGCTAAATTAGAGTTACATTTACCCTACAGAAATTCTAAACAAACCAGTCAGGGAATGGTTTTTCTGTTACAAAATAATTTCATTCAGATTATGAGAATTTAAAAAATACTACAGCATGAAAACAGTTAAAAGTATCACTAAATGTCCATCAGATTCTCTGAACAGGTCATTGCCAAGCTAGTGAATTTCTTGGTTGGTTACACATCCTCATTTTCATTTCAAGATGCCACAGAAAGCATTCACTGCTGAGCAGCAATTAGTACTTAATCAGGTCTTATGGCTGAAATATTTGTCAGCAGCAATGGAGAGGAATCATTTGCTTCATTTCTGAAGTTCAGCACTGTCCTCTATGTAAAGCGATGTTCATTAACATTCAGGACCGTTGCATGGACAGCCTTTCCAGCGTTTTATCTCAGATGGCTCTTTTTATCACTAGGAATGATTAGTGTCCTTACAAAGAGGCCCTTCAGAATTTTTCTCAAGTATAAATTCCCTGTTATTGTTTATGGAACATTTGTTTCTAGTTTGTTTAGCTGTAGATAGGATTTTTAGATTTAAAAAAAATCACAATTTCCTTCTTTCTCTTTTTGGTAACTCATTTTAATGTTGGGATGAAACTGTGCCTCTGGGATCCAAAACAGCTCCCTATGCAACTTAGAAATGCACACAGACTGATTGACTATTACAAAGCTGTCCATTTTCCCTTGCTATCAGGAAAAAAAGATTCATGTTTTCTCCATTTCTGTGGAACAGGGCAAGGAAGCTAAGTGTAGAACAGAAGCAACAAAACAGAACATGACCTACCCCCAGCTTTCCATGAGACACACGGAGCAGTGTCAGAGAGAGGGAAAGGAGAATCAAGCAAACCGTTGTGTTATAGAAACTCAGATGGTGCCTGTGCTTGTTTCCTCTGTTATAGATGTTAACAGCAATAGCTTAGTAAAACAACTGAAAGGCACAGCTGCTTTATTCCACATCCTTGCTGATTCTGACTAAATTACAGAGCTCCAGCAGCTGGTCTTTGCTCACAAAGACCATTTTATTCGATATTTCTAATTTCTATTGACAGTGCATCAGTGGATTTTGAATTCCCACAAGTAAGTCTTCAGAGAAGAAAAAAAGATGAGTTCAATCCTTTCTTTGCTTATCTGTGAGACTAAACCATATTACTATATTTTATATTTACATTATTCTTAAAAGAGTTCTACATACTCACAATTCAATTAATATGTGATGATACTTTAAAAAATAAAACTAGATCAAAATGTAGAGCAAGTTTATTATTTTTTCTGAGATGTCAAAAATACATATTTAAGAACTCTTTGAACTCTTTCTTTGACTGTTGGAATACAGGGCATATCATAAAGATCAGCAAGCAAAGCTTGTTCATGGGAAGGGTTTGCCTGATTTTAAAGTAGCCTATATAAATATGCGCATTGGAAACAACCATATCAATGGGTCAGCTCTGGTTACAGTTTTCTGGCTTACTATCCTCAGTAACTGTCCCTGAAGAAGAGGAGTAGTAATCTTTAAACTACCTAAAATTTTCAAATATTCACTGTCTTTTCTTGAGGTCTTAGCAAAGAAATTGTCCTACATCTGGGAAACTTACTATTCTGGAAAGAGTGGCTGCAGCTGAGTTATTGTGTGTGAAACCTGTGGCTTCGCAGACTGCACTGCAGAGACCAAAACCCCCTTGTAGACAATATGGGGGGTGCGGCTTAGCTAATGATGAGGACTCAAAACTGGGCATTTGTAAGCGTAGGACTGTCGAGTCCAAACCTGAGAAGAGGAGGGAGAATGACCAACATTCTAATGATCTCCTCAGAGTAAATTAAGGTGAAATGACACCAAACAATCAATTACATATTTTATTTCAATGCAGAAGTAACTTGAACTTGAAAAGGCAACTCAGACTTGAGGACATGGAAAAGCGTTGACGGTAGGGGTTCTTATTAAGAATATTTGTGAAAAAGAAGAGGAAAAGGAAAGGGGGGAGAGGGAGGAGATGGGAGGAGGAGGAGGTAATAGAGGGAGAGGGAGATATCACTACCCTGGGATCCAGCACTGATGACGACAGATGTGATGATCTTCTGGTGATGGGCTTGCACAAGTTTGTTGTAGTGTCTTTTATAGTCTAAGCCCCATCTTCAGTTATGCCTCATATGGGCTTATATGGTTCTTGTTCCAGAAGTTTTGTCATCTTCTGTACGGGCACCATTGTGAGGGGTGGTTGTGAGGGGTCTTTTGGGCAGTCATAAGCCCCTTCCTCAGATAATTTTTGTATGACCTCTGCAAGTTGCTATGTGAGGCACAGCAGAACCTGGGACTGCGCATCCTCCATCAGTTTCATGCCTGCAGTTCTCTACATCCCACTTTACAATGTTTGAGACATTAACTCTCTCAGTCCCTCACAAGGACTTATATACCTGTTGTGAGCAAGTTTTGCTTCGTACATTAATTAGGAGACCACTTGAGGTGGTTTGATACTGTAACCAGAAAATATAAGAATGGGAGGTCCAGAAACTACTGGCAAGTCCAAATATTTGAAGGGAGATCCATTTATGTTTGAATTGTCACCTGATTCCCCAGTATGAGTTGTTTCACTGTAGAAGATCCAAGTATTTTCCCTTGTCAGCATAAAACTATCTCACGAAGACTGGATTTGGTCCATCATTGAGCAGCACTATGTGGAGTGTATGGGACAGAAGGAGTGTTTGTATCCAGAGGGTCTAATGGCTATATTGTTCAGAGTAATGCTGTCCTGATCTTTTCCACCGAGCAGTGACCTACTCATTCTTTCTCAGAGTCATCTGTACAAGTTTCAGAATTATTTAGTGGTGGATGTTGAAGGATATAAGGAGAAAGAGAACAGAAAAGGCAAATACTTTGGTAGTCAATGTTAAAATTTTAGAAAAATTGCAAGGAAGAAAGTGTTTTTCCATTTTAGGGTAGGTTATTAGATTATCCCTTTTTCTTTCTTTTTTTTTTTTTTAAATGGAAAGTTAAACTTTTAAAGTATTTTAATCACTGTTTTAAGCAGAAAATTGAAGAATGGAAAAGTGGCAATTTTACCACACTGAAACACAAGAGTATGAAGAATTCTTCGATCACTGAAGCCACTCCCCTGTTACCACGTGCAACAGTATCACCTATGTGTCAAACTTTATTTCTTCTCAGCTGCAGTCTTGGTAAATCCTTCTGAGTGTATGCATCAATGTGTGATCAGAAAGTGTTTAGTTTTTAGCTTAGGATGCGACTACTGAGCCAAAATATAAAAAAAAGATACATTTTGTTTGATTTTTCCTCATATTTCCACTGTTATAAGCAGCTGAACAATGCTTTCTGAGGTGTTAAAAAAAAAGAGTCAAAAAGACCTTTCAGTGAATTATAAATATTCCTTTAAAAATAAATTAGGTTTTTTAATCAGAAGGTATTTTTTCTAATATGTTCCTGAAAACACTTTTTGCTTTTTCTTCCCACAAAGTTTATCATGGTTGCATGCAAAACTAATTAGTAATAAATGATTATTGAATATAAAGTCAGTGAAGTCCCATCCATATAGCATCACTGTAAGGGCAGAGACGTATATCTCATTCATTATTCTTACAGAGGCTCAGAACATGGACATTAGAGGCAATTTTAAAAGACTTACATTTTCATCACAATAGATTTTAGGAAGGTATTGCTTGAATACTAAATCCGTACTGGTGAATTCTTACTTTTAATATCTGCATTACAAAGGAAAGTGAATGTTCCTGATGACCCTGTTAATCAGGGTGTCATGGAAATGAAAGGGGGAAGGTTTTTTTTCTATCAAAATCAATGGCTGTAATGCTTTGGGTTAAGTGTTACCAATTTGGAGCAGAGTGGAAGAGGTAATTCATTTATCTTGCATTCTGTACTCCTATTTATACATTCCAGCTTAATGTTTACATTACCTGAGACCAGGTCTTTTCTAACTAGAGTTCATCTTACAGTGATACATAACTTATCAGTTTCTTTTCTGAAGAACTTGTTCCCAGCCAGTTTCCTCCTCTCTAAGGGACTACCATGAACTTCTAATGAATTTAATCTTAAATTTTTGTTGTTTCTCTAAACTGTCAACATCTTTTGGAAATGCAATTCTAATCTTTCAGCCTTGCTTATTTTCCTTTCAAATATGGAATATATTTACATAGAATATATTACATGTAAATATATTTATATTCTATGTCAATATGTCTTCATACGTAATAAGAACATCCTCTTGTCTTATATTCAATTAATCTGTGAGATAGGAAGTAGGTGCAGGCTGCATTCAAGCTTCCACAGAATTCCATTAAATAAGTCTGTCCATTGTTTCAGTGAAACATTAATGACTTTCCACTGAATGTGGAAGTACTGAATCTGTGCTTGTGTTGAAAGATTTTCATTATGTTCCTGTTGCTTTAATTTGTTTATGAGAATGTCACAGGAAACAACTTCAGAAAGCTTACAAATATTCATAAAACCTGTTTTCCTATCAGATCACAGGACCACAGTGAGGCTGAGACTGGCCAGTGCCTGGGGAGATCACCCAATCCCACTCTTGCTCAGAGCAGGGTCAGCCATAACAGGTTGCACACGGGCATGTCCCGGCAAGTTTGAATGTGTCCTAGGACAGAGACTCCACAACATCTCTGTGTAGGCTGTGCCAGTGTTCGACCACCTGCACAGTAAAAAAGTGTCTTCTCATACTTAGGCAGAATTTCATGTGTTTCAGCTTGTGCCTGTTGCCTCTTGTCTTGCCAGTGGGACACCACAGAGAAGCCACCATCAACAGGTTTTTGTATACATGACTAAGTTCCTCCTGAATCTTCTCTTCTCCAGTCTAAACACTCCCAGCTCTCTCAGAATTCTGTGTACGAAAATTACCTTCATTTGGACTTTTTGGTTTTTTAAACTAAATCTACTACTGCTGTAACTCATCTCAATGTTGCTTGTTTCATTTGCCTACTAATAGCTTGTTTACTCTCAAATGTTTCGAGGCATTCCAATTAAGTTAATTATCTATGTTCTGTCTTCTTTTAAAGAAAGATAGCTTATTTGCCTTTTCCTAGTCTTCTCATTCATTTGCTAGGAGATCTTAGAGTGACTCTCTGGTGATTCTGTCAGTTTAATAGTCCATTTTAGTCATCTAAGGTTAAACTTCTTGAAGTTATTCAAAGTGTCTGAATGTTTTAAATATTCTCTTATCTGGCCTTTTCCTCCTACGGGATGAGATGTTCTCTATTTTGCTTTGTCTACAGTGATTAATGGGAATAATAGGACTAACAATAAATACGGTTTTTTTAATTACTTGTGAGTTCTATTATTTTAGAATATGAGGTTATTAGAGCCATGTTCTGCCAAAGCTGAATATTTAATGAAAATGGCATGCATTAGTAGTAACAATTACTGCTAGTGATAGTGCTCTCTGATGCATTTTTTCTACTTCTCCTTAGAAAGAAAAGAAAGGATGAGAGCACTTGGGCAGTACAGAAATGTGCAAGGCACTAATCGAGACCAATTCATCTCTGAATGCTCTACTGGTGGGATGATTTAGCATAGATATGCTTAGTGGCATTCTTTTGTTCTTTTCTGTAATGAATTTTAAAGGGACCTGATTAAGCCAAAGGGTAAGTAGGAAAAAACTTTTCAAACCAGAAAAGAGGCAGACACATGAAAGAGAATCCAAATGAATGATAAATCAATTTCAAGCCCTCTGTGAGGAGGTGCTTGCTAGGAAAAGACTATAAGCATCTCTCCAAAAGTAGAATTCACTGAGACTGGAAACTGCCTTCCTTGTTTATAGCAGTAGATCACAAAGCTAGAGACAAAAGGGGTCTTGCTGAACTGCAGAATCAGAAAGGAGGGATTCCGTATATGATCACAGGATTTTGCTCCAGCAGCACAGAAGGGAACACTAAAGGTTTATTTTTTTAATAATTTGGTAGAAGTGCAAATACATAATATAAAAGTAGTTAATAACTTTCAGAGATGATTTCGCTTGTTTCTTATCAACTGAGTCTTTGTTTGACAAAGGCTCTGTATGCAAGAAAGCTGAACATGTTATCTTAGCACAGGCTGGTAAAACAGACTTCAGAAACCACAACTTAATTTCTGAATTGCATTATTCTAAAGTGTAGTGCAAACAATAACAGCACTTGGACTTGTTCCAGGTTTGTCATATCAGTCTTCTAAGGACTTTTCCATATTTTAGGCCTGAAAAAGATACAAGTTCTTTCCATCCTGCAGAATGAGGAAAAAAAAAAAAAAAAAAGAGTAAGGAAAACCTTTCTTTATCCATTGTAAGAACACAATCTAGCCCTTTCTTCATAAAATAGAATACTCTGGATCTGCTGAGTGTTATTGCTCAAGCGGGTCACCATAATGCTCCTCTCAGAAATGCAGTGAGCAATATGACTGACCACTAGCACTTTCTATCTTTTTACCTCTGTACAGAAGAGTGCAGGGTTACCATGCATTTACATCCACCTTTTATTTAGAGTGCAGCATAATGAGATTTTTAATTTCCCTTACTTTCCAAAGCAAACTCTTTTTGTAGTCTGGAAACCTCCTTATCCCCATGTGCTGTTTCTTCTTGCACCAGCCCATGCAGTTTAGTTTCCTTCTTCTCTGTTCAGGTGCCTCAAAGTACAAACTGCATAGGTTAATATAAACAAAAGGACAACAACCCCATGTCACAACAGATAATATAGGAACAGAAAATTTGGCAATCCACAAAATAAAACTTTTCATATAATATTTGCTTTCCTCTAAAATTTTTATTTTTCTTTTAAAAAAACATTTGGCTTATTTCGTGAGATGCATTTTGAAAAAAAAATTTTCCTCTGTTTTTTGAATGCAAATTTTAATGTGGGACAAACCTAACCATTCCTATCCCATCTCAAATGTCACCTATGTACTATATTGCACTTTCTTAAATATTAAGCATGTTTTTCTTGTGGTTTGTCAGAGCTTTTCCATCAGTTGTGTGCTGTGTAATAATTTTAACTCTTGAAAGCTACAAGTTTTGCTTTTTCAGAGTATGGTCTACCATATGGATAGATATGAAGATTAAATGCAGTGTTACATCTGAGGACTTCAGACCCTTCACAGACATGTAATGAAGTCTCCGCTATACCTTTTACATGTGTACAGGTAACTGAAGTCATCTCACAGTGACATCACAGTGGAACAGGAGTACTGGTGTATACAAACTGAGGGTCAAATAGAGATTGAAAGAATAGATTGTAATAAACAATTAGTTTGAAAACAAGACGAATGTTTCAAATCATTCTCCTTTGCTGTAGGAATGTTCACATACAATAAATTATACAAAGTAATTAGTCTGAAAATGGTTCAGAATGACTAATTGTCATGGTCTTATATTCCTAAATTGTAGAATTCACTGTTGAAACATGCTATATATTTTATTTTCATTCTTAATTCTGGCTGTTAGATGACCTTTGTCAGTCAGTCATCAGAATGGTTTTAATCCATAGAATGAGGCACTGAAGAGAGTAAGATAGGGTAGCTCAAGATAAAGATATGGGATCATAAACACAGATCTCCTAGGAAATTATTTCTCACCTTTGTATTGAAAGGCTCAAGAAGAAATAAAATACAAGTGCAAACTATGTTTCTAATGCTGAAATTGTTTATCATGTTGTACTTCTAATGCCTTCAAGGACACTGAAGTCAGATACAGTGATCTCTGCATTAGTGAAGGTTTGGTTTAGCAGTGCCACAGCTCATCTGAGCAAAGAATAACCTGGAGCGAGTTGCAGAATACTAAAGTATAAATCTTATTGTCAGAAACATACTATCTATTTTTGAAACCTAGGAGTCTCTGTTTTTTACTTCTGTCATCTCTGGCAATCCCAAGTTGTTCACACAAAGCTATGGATTTGTTGCTCTTACAGCAACAAAATGCATAGCATTCCTAGCAAAAGACTGACTTATTATTCTGTTCTTTTAATAGGCCACCTGTGTCAATTTAGAGCTTGAGCAGTAGTGGTTTCTGCACCACACTTAGTGCTAAAATTCAAGGCAACAGAGTTTGAGCAATAATTGTTTAAGACTTTTACGTATCCAGTATTGGCTGCTGCCTGGGGACTATGGTTAGTTTAAGAGCATTTATATCTTGCAGCTGTGGGAGTCAATGAACTAGAAAGTTCAGCATGGCGTAAGAGCTCAGCCATAAAAGTGCTGATCAGGTAGTTGTGTGTTTGTGCATGTCTGTGTATCTGTCTGGGGAGGTTTCCTCCCCTGGATTTGCAGGAATTCCTAGTTATAATTAACTATCCAGCTGGTAGACTAAAAGTAAATAAATAAATAATGAAATAAAAGTGTTATTTTAAGGCAGTGGAGATTACTTTTCTCAGTAATAAAATTAGGAGTTTCATTAGATTTCACTAATCCCACTTAAAATCCAGGGTCTAGGATGCATGTTAGGACTGAATAACCATCCTACGTGTTAGGATGTAAAAGTGTCCTTTGAAGTGAGATATGAAGTTATTTTAAGACAACAAACTTAACTTGCCTAGGGACAGACCCAAGAGCACCTTTCCATCAGGTATCATGAAGCTAGAGCTTAGTAAACTACATAATAATGAGAACATTTGTTTGAAAGCTGATCCCAGAATAACCTTAAAACAGATCTTGAGGAAAATTAGAATACTAGCTGTTGGCTTTCTCAGTAGTGAAAACTGACAGTGACCTTTGGAGAACATCACTGAAGCTAGTAGAAACCTATGGTTGGAATTAGGGTTTAATAAAATGGAAGCTGTGAACTGACAGCAACAGTGCCATGGAAAAGCAGATTACAGAAAGAAATTAATCGAAAAAGATTAATAATGTTGCAGATGGTGTTATCTGGTGATGGTGAAATCAAGGGTTATGCTTTACCTTTACTGATTAGAAGTTTTTTACACTAAAAACATAAACTTTTAAAAAGTGGACCCCACATGCTAGAACACTGGTGGTTCAGTTCTCCCCTGTCAACATTGGGAATGCCATTTGATTGTCATTTTGTGTAGAAATATGGTAAAAGATTATGACTTCAGTAAACTGACACTATGTAAATACAGTGAGAGCATACTGATAGACAACCCCGAGCTACATTGAGGACCATGATTACTGAGTCTTTCAAAGACAAAATGAGGAACAGAATTCTCTAGGGTGTTACTGAGTTCACCCTAAACAAAGAATTAAGATTAGGGCTTTATAAACTAAGTTCTATAAAAGGCCAAGAACAATGAATTTCAGACAAGGCCAAAAGTGAGTTCAGAATAGTAGGGGTTTAATATTTCAGTGAAAATTTAGCAGTGTCACTAAACTCAGATTAAGGTTGAAGAAACTATAATCTGTGGTTGTGCAATAAAAAGGACATAGAAAAAGAGCTAACAAAAAAATATTGAGACTTTTGGCATCAGGCATCTTGGTAATAAAGTGATAAAATTCCTTGGACTGAGAGTGAATGCTCAGTGGTGAAGCAAAACCAGCAGAAAGTGTGGTAAAAGCATTTTTACATTTCTCACTGAAAAGGAGAAAGTATTTAAATGTGTGTAGAGTTTTGTAGAAATTTAGAGTTAGGGTTCAGTTAAGTTTTAAGTTGACTGAATTATGAAATTAAGACATGAGAGTAAGAAGGTCTTTGAAAAGATCACCCTAGAGAAAATAGGATTTTAGTCATTAGTGTTCTCAGTGACAAAAAAAGGAGAAGGGTATAAGGTATTTCTGGGCCTGAGGGAAGCCCGGATTTAGTGAGGCACTGCAAGTCTGTGACTATAGAAGAGTTTAGGCTACCAATGTCATAAGAAGGAGTGGTATTCCTGGAGCAACAAAAACATGCCCACAGAAGGCTGACCCTAGGAAAAAATTAGGACAAGATTAGGATTGCCATTGTAAGTGTATCCCAGTAGAAGTGTAGAAAGTTGTCATGAGGTTGCTTAGGAATAAAACGAGAAATGACAATCTGAGGTTCACTGTGTGCTGAACCAGGGGCAAAGTATGAACCAAGGGTAAAGGCTGGACAAAATGTGGATTACTGCACACAAAAAATTGAGGTAAGGGAGAGCTTGCAATTAAATGTGATGTGAATGAGAAGTTTGGGACACTTGTGAATGTGCTGAAGAAAAACTTCAGAATAAACCATTTGGGTTTTTAGTGAGAAACTGGTGAAAGGTTCCAAGTAGAATATTCTTAAGACAGTGCCCAACACATTTTTAGGGGAAGCAATTTATGGTATGTACTTCTTAACTCAGATTCCAAATGGGACAATTTGGGGTGATGCTGTCCTGGATATGTGACTCATGAATGAGGGAACTGTTGGTGGACACTATGACGATTGTCAGCTTTGGCTGTAGTGAATATGAAACAATGGATTTCAAGGTCCTGACAAGAATGAGGAAGGCAAGTAGAAGAGTAGAGATCCTTGGACACCAGGAGAACAAATTTGAGCTCTTCAGGATTCCGGGGTACAGCTCTGAAGGGCAAAGATGCCCAGTTCTTTAGGAGAACATCCTCCAAGTTCAGGATAGGCCTATCCTAACAATTAGGACAATGCCTGGGCATATCAGGAGACTGGTGTCACTAAACAGACTGAGCTGCAATGCAAAAAGATGTATACAGAGGGTGGAATTGAGGGCAGACTATAATTCAAGTTTATAGAAACATTTCCTGGCCATGCAGAGATATACTTAGCAAAACAAAATCTCAGCTACAGCTGAAACTGTCAAGGGACATGAAATGCAGCATGAAGCGCTCCTACCCCTGAACTAACAGTAAAAGAAAAAACAAGGAAAAATGTGTTCTTGCTGCTGACTGGAGCAGATGATTTACTGACAGGAGAGGCATATAATGCCTTCTTTGTCTCATACTTCACTTATAAGGTCTCTCTGAAGGTCTTGCGCCTAGAAACAAGGATCAAGAAATCAAGGAACTATCAGTAGTGGAAGAGAATTGCGTCAAGGATCTCTTGATAAACCTTGCCCCATACAAGTCTAGACCCAATGGGGTGCATCCAAGGACGCTAAGAGAACTGGCTTATGTATTTGTGAGGCTATTCTTGACCATATTTGAAAAGCTGACAAAATCCATTGTCATTGGAGAAAGGTCAACATACCAACCATGTTCAAAATCTGCAAAAGGGACAACCCAGGGAACTACAGACTAGACAGGCTCACCTGTGACTAGGAAAATTATAGAACAAGTCCTCTTGGAAACCATTTCTGGATGCATGAAACGAAAGTAGGGACTGGAAATAACCAGCATGAATTTACCAGGAATAAGTTGTGTAAGTGGATGAGAGGGAAGCAGTTTTGTACCTTCTAGGATGTCTACCTTGACTCTAATAAGTGTTTTGGCCCAGTCTTCTGTAGAATCCTTGTAATCAATATGGCATGTTACAATCTAGGTTGTTGGCCTACCACCTAGGTGAAAAATTGGCTGAATCATCAGGACTGAAGTATAGTGGTTAAGGAGTCAGACTGTAAGTGGAGGCTAGTTAAAAGTAGAGCTCTTCAGGTGTCTATCCTGGAACCTGTTCTGTTTAGCATCTTTACTAATGGCCTAGATGGCAAGGTGAAATACACCTTCACTGAGTTTTGAGCAACAGAGGGTTGGGGGGGCAGTCAATACTGTCAAGAGCAGAGCTGCACAGACAGGAGGGCTAGACTGACAAAAGTCTGTTGAAATTCATCATGGAAACAGGCAGAGTCCTGCATCTCATCTGCAACAGCACTCACTGTCTGTCCTGGCAGCAGATCTGCAGAAATATTCCTGTGGGTCCTAGAAAAATTTTCACAGAATAATTTTAATTTTGGTTAAAAAAGACCTTTAAGATCATTAAATCCAACTATAAACCTAACACTTCCAAGTCCAACACTAAGCCGTGTCTCCAGGTGCCACATCTACACATCCTGGTGAGGAAGTTAGCTAAACTGAGCCTACAGTGAACCCTGGCATATACGAGGGCAAACAGCACCCTGGGCTACCTCAAGAGAAACATACTCAGTAGATCAAGGAAAGTGATTATTCCTCTTCAGTCAGCACTTGGTTTTACTACATCTGGAATATGATTTGTAATCAAGTGAAGGGTACCAAAACAGTGGGAACTGGAACTCGTGTCCCGTGGGGAGAGGTTGTGGGACTAGGTCTAGTTCATCCAGAAGAAGTGATGGCTTCAGTGGCTCCTAACAGCAACCCTGTCACTGATCTGAGGAGATCAAGGAGACACAGCTAGGCTCTTCATGATGGCGCATGGTAGGAGGGCAAGAGGCAGTGGGCAGAAGCTGAAACATGAGAGGTTCAGGCTGGGGATAAGGAAAAAGCTTTCACGATGAGGATAATTAAGCAGTGGAATGGGCGGCCCAGAGAGGCTGAAGTCTCTATCCCTGGGGGTTTCCAGACCTGACTGGATAAAGTTCTGAGCAACCTTGCCTGAATGCACTGTTGGCCCTGATTTGGGTGGAAGGCTGGATAGAGACCTCCCATAGTCTACTCCAGCCTATATGGCCCAGTGGTTCTAGGTGTTTCACAAGGCATCAGTGAGCACAGACTGATGCTTTTGTTACATTTTAGTAAATGAGAAACTACTGAGAGAGACAAAGGCAGCATTTGAAAGATAATTTCAAATTAGGTTTAAGACGATAGTTACTAAATTTCTGTCTCGGCATGCAATTCATATGACTGAACTTTGTGTGAGCCTAGGTTAAGGATTGGTAAACCAGAAGCTCTGGAGTGACAGTAAGTGTGTCAATGGTCATTAAGTTTCTCAGCGAAAAAATTGAGACTGTCACTACTCTGAGTATATTGATCAGGTCAAGCCTTTGCCTTGTGTTAGATTTTGAAGATGTGTATTCTACAGTGTGACAGTATCAGCATAATCAAAATGCATGCCACAAAATAAAGTTAGAACAGGAATCATTTGGTTTCTCAGTGTGAAAATTAGGAGTGATGTTCCACATAATACCAATGAACCTGATTTAATCTTGGAGTATGGCTGGGCTTTAGCAGACTCGCTAGAGTGTCTGTAAAAATGACAGTTTAAACCAGAGCCCAAAAGGAAACATAACACAATAGCTGATAGTATTTTCATGGTTGAAACAGGGAATGTGATTCCCTGTTACTACTGTGTGTTGTGTAAAGTCACAGTTCACCCTTACTGGAGTAGAAGATGTGACTGTCATTGAAAGTGTCAACTCAATTGAATTGTCTAAACAGAGATGTCTATCTTCACCTGCAATATGTTATGTCCTGCTTCTTCTGCAGCTCTCTTTCTAGAAGGGCACAGATTTTCTCTCAAATCTGGCTTGTAGGTTGTATCTGCTGGTCAGCTGTAGTTGTGATCATAGGGTTAGAGCTGGCGTTGCATTTAGGGATCAATAAAACAGACCATGTGGAACAATATTAAGAGTGTTATTGGCCTCATTACCAAAGGTATTAAAAATGTTAGCCATTAAGAGTTTAAAGGAGACTGTGAGTTGGGCTTCTGTAGGGTTATGCTGCACATTGACTAATCCAGTGCTAAGATTTCATAGGTTTGAAGATAACAGATTCTAAGAGTTCCACTAATAATCAAATCCCAAAATAGGCTTAGAACAGCACTGATTCATTTTCAAGTTTGGCTGTCGTATAACGAAGGAATTTATTCAGAATAAAGATAGAGTCTGTGTTAGGGTTTAGATAAAACTGTCATATTGAATTACAGTACTTTTGGAACCTGGTGCCATAGTAACTTGATAAATCATGGTGGTTTATTTCCCTGTGGATATTTCTGGTCATGTGCTGGTAACACTGTCTGTTCAGAGGTGTAGGACAGATCGAGGGCTGGACTGAAAATTAAGGTTTGCACTGGTAGAGGCTGAACAGAGAGGGAATCTCCTTTTGGTTTTCACTCCAGATTTGTCTGTATTTCCAACCTTCTCTCACCACTCCTTTTCCTGTCTGTAGCTGAATCACACAAGGCTATGAGCAGAGGTCAAGAAAGAGGTATGCTTCTTTCATCAAGGTGGCAGTACGGGACTATCTGGAGAGAAATGAGATGCCTAGATTTGACCTAAATATATGGAGGGTCTTCTACATTAGCTTTAAGTCTTGTGCTGGCAATAGGATTGTGTTTGATCCGATAGTTATCAATAAATAGGTTTATTACAAGATCTATCAAAGGCCATAGAACTCAATCAAGTCTGGTATCACATAGGTAAGAATAGTACAGAGGGAGAGACAAAAAGGAGTATATTGGGTATAGTCATGGCAAGGATTTTTTAATTTTGGTGAGATGGCGAAGGGCTGAGATAACCAGCCATCTAATGCCAGAGCTGTCAGGAATCTTAGGACTCAGGTTAGCAGGGGAAAATGAGCTAGCAATACTGCCAAACAAGAAAGGACAGGTGGACTCAGACTGGAGTTGAACTTGACTAGTCTTCTATTATAGTCAGGACCTGTCAGGTGTAGTTAGAACTCTTGTTGAGATTGGGGGTCAGATATTAATTTAGTCTAGCAGTAGTCAGTGAACTGGATTTATTGCCTCATTGAACTTCTCTGTAGGGCTGTATTCATGACTGGTCTTCTGGATAAACTCAGGGGCTGCCTAGTATCATTGAGTTTAAACTGATGGCAGAACTGGTGTGAGTAAAATTTGGTGTGCTGTGCTTACTAACAGGTCTGGCAGAGAGAGCAAGCATTGTGCAAAGGTCAGAACTTGAGGAACAAAGGTAGGCTTATTGCTTTGTACTCAGATGTCAAACTAGATAGGGTTCCTGCCTTTACGTGCTATATGATTAAGATTTTTTCTGAGTCAGTAAATATTACTGGACTAGACAGGGTTGATGAGCTAGGTTTGGGAGGTAGCAAGTTTACTGGTAAGCACTAGTTTTCATTGCGGTGTGGCATGCTTGGGTTCAACTTCTATGTGTTTATGCACTAAGCTTATGGGAGCAAGGAGGAAGATGTTGCTGACATGTGCAGTGCCTGCTGCTGCTGTAGTATTTTTTTGGTAAAAAGGTGTAGTAAGGATCAGAAGGAAAGTAACAGGCTTATGTCACTGCTCATCATCGCAGGAACATATCTACATAGCAGTGGCCCAGGAATTAGTCACTGTGCAAGACAGGAACATCTGTTGGTATTTTCCTTGATGGCTGATTCTCCTGATCCCATTCTGTGAGGAAAGTGATAGAAAGAATGACTATCTTTGTAATCCCAACCACATTGCCCGATCATCGTTTTAGAGCAATATGTATACAAATTTTCCTGTCTCTGTCAGAAGTTTTACTCACTGCTATTAATGATGTGACAAGGCACTCCCAGCAGTGACAAAGGTTTAGAGCACACTAAAAGCATGTCCATCAAGGAGCTAATAAAAAGCACCCAGCTGCTCTGGTAGAAAGAACTGGGGTGCAGGAGGAAGCACAGTTGCCCAAAATGCTATTCAGGCACATCCTAAAGGCACACTTAATTAAAACTGTCTCTGTTGAATGCCTAACTGCAAATCTTCAGCAAGAGAGCATCAGGATGAGGTAATGCTAGAACTTTTTCAACCGAAGTTGGGAATTCTTCAGCAGAAAAAGCTGTCATAGTGAAGGAGCAAAACAGTAGCAACAAACCATCATATTGTCTAAGTGGTATTAAGCATTGTAATGTAAAAAAAAATAATTGTCTAATCATACACTCTTCTATGCACTCTCTTAAGCCGCACGCCTAGTACCACTACTGTCCTCAGGTGTGAAAACAGACAATGATGATGAACAGGCTATTCTTCCCCAAAGCTGTGGGATGGATGTTCCCTTATGGTGACCTGAAAGATGGGGGATGCTTATCTGAGTAGCAAGGGCTCTGTAGACATACTGCAACACTTCTAGATGGGATTTAAATAAAAAGTTTTGTTGTAGAAAACAAACTACTGAAGTGAAAGATACACCATATTTTAACTTGATGGATACCAGTTAAAGATCTGTTCAGAAAAAGTTACTGAGAAAGAAAAAAGAGATCTTTGTTAGATTTTAGGGAAACTTACGTAAGACTGACTCCAAAAGGGTTAGTTATAATTAAGATCATATGTTTTACAAGCAAAATGAATATAGAACACCTTTCAGTATTTTGAGGAGATACTACCTTCAGGCTTATTCAATGGGATTGGAAGTGAAACCTGCTGTGAAATACTATTGCTTTCAAAAATCCAGCTATTTTTCAGAAGTAATTCAAAACTGCTGTCATGAAATCAGAAAGGGATGCAGGGAAACAAAGTAACCAAATAACAACAGGACCAGAAAATATTAATATAAACACCTCTTAGGTGGAATGGGTGTTTGTCTCCAGTAGTTTTGATGTCTTTCTTGTATTCAGCACAGTTCCCAAGAGAGCAAACCAGAAAACACATATATTCTACTTGGTAGAAACCTAGCCAGATGGTTTTCTCCTACCACTGCAGCAAATTAAATATGTATTTACAGATTTCCAATGCTCATAAGGAAAGCAAAAAGAAAAAAAAAAATCCTTTAGAGGACTGGTTATGATTAGTGGGGTCATATGATAACATATACATACATTTTTTAAGACTGCTTAAGAGAAGAAGATAAGCAGGGAGATTCTGGAACATCCCAGTGAAGACAAAATCACAAATTCTCAGTAGAAACGTTTAGATCACAAAATGAAAACAAAACAACCCCTTCAGACTCTAGGACTTTCCTGGGATCTTCAGTAGTATAGCACATTGGCAGTAAGTCAAACTTTTCTGGAAATGGTGTATTCACCATATGTTACAAATACTCTGTTTTTTCTTTTATAGTTTAAGCAAGGGCTTGCTGATTTCACTGATGCAGCAAAAGTAGGTTGTGCTGAGGGTAACACACTTTGTGTGATTGTACTAGTGGCAAAGCAAAAGCATTCTGCAGAAGCTTGGAGTTATGGCACTTTTTGTATAGCAGAGATATGCTTGAAAGGAAAAGAAGAGCAGCTATCATATTCATGCACTTTGCTCTTGCACATTTGGTGAATTCTAGAGGATGACACCACATTGCTTTCTCTGGGTAAGTGAATGGGTAAACAAAATACATATTTTTGTAAGGTCTATACCAGAATATTTGAAAAAATTAAAAATAACTTGAGAATTCCAGCTTCTTACTGGAAGTATTGTCTTTAACAGTTTTGTCATAAAATAATTTTAAAGATATGGTTCCAGGCATTCTCCAGTGCATGGGAGAATAGTGAGATTTTTTTCATTCCTCCGAGATTTTGATCCAATGAATCTAGAATATATATAATGATAAAGATTCTACAACCATCACTTGCAGTGTCTTCCAGTGCTGTGGTTTTTTTATTTTAAGAAAACTTTCTCTGTCTCCCTAGAGTTATTCTTGATTTTCACTACTTGGATTAGAAAAATAGTAGCTTTTTTCTGTTCTTTCTTCACCCTGTTCTTTATAATGGGTAAATATATATAGAAATGTATATACACATGCATATGTGTGTGTGTGTAAATATATAGGTACAACTTCATCCATCCATCCATCCATCCATCCATCCATCCATCCATCCATCCATCCATCCACCTACCTACTTGCCTACCTACTTGCCTACCTACTTACCTACCTACCTACCTACCTATCTACCTACCTACCTACCTATCTATCTATCTATCTATCTATCTATCTATCTATCTATCTATCTATCTATCTATCCATCCATCCATTCATCCATCCATCCATCCACCTACCTACCTATCTATCTATCTATCTATCTATCTATCTATCTATCTATCTATCTATCCATCCATCCATCCATCCATCCATCCATAGGTAGTTTCACACCTTTTTTTTTCTAAGCAGAAGACCCAGAGATGGTCACAGAAGTCTAACTGAGGCTCTACAACTGCTTAAGATTATTTGACATCTTGTTGTGAGTCTATTGTGCATGGCTTATGCACCCTGGGATGTTATTAGGAAGGAAAGGGACCTCCTAAATATAATTTGAATGCTATAAGTAAAGTTACCACAAAATTTCTTCCAGTTGGCAGTAAACACTTGAAGTTCTATTGCAGTCCTTTATAGTGACCACAGCTAATCTGGCAACAGTTGTACCTGAAATAGCATTGTGGTTTAAGAAAGACTCACTTAAAGAAAGAAACTTCAACTAATGAAAAAACTCAGATTTGCATTCTTGAGGAAAAGTATTGTATTATAAACATAGAAGGAACTTATCATGGGCAATCTTCAACACATTATTACTTGAAAATACCTACATTATTAAGGCATGTGTGCATGAATGCCAAATGTTCTTTGACCTGTGTTCACTAAGGGAGAGTTGTGATCTGCAATTCATTTCACCTAGCAGCCTCTACCTCTGCACCAAAGCTTTTTGTGTGTGTGCGTCTGTATGTACGTGTGCATTGTATATAAGACAGTGCACATGCTCATTTTGGGTACATTCAAATATTAGAGGAGTGGAAGTTCATTTTGAGTTGGAAAAATTTAAGAGCTCAGATTTTGCTTTGGGGAAGATGCAGAGCGAGACAAAGAAAAGGCAAATGTTATACCCCATTTATTTTCATTAGGATAAGATCAGGGAAAGTAGAAATAGATGAAAAGCTGGTTACAGAGATTGATGAGACATTCTTCTAACAGTAAAAATGCCCTGCATGCACTAAACGTGTAGTAAGCAACTGTTATTTAGAGGCAATGGAAATTGTTTCACATCAAAATAGGAGGAAAATTTCCAGAATTCCTGGATTTCAGCTCAGTGAAACAATAGCTCAAACTGGCTGCTGTGACTTCAGGAAGGCTGGGCAAATGGCCATTAGACATACGAAGATGGCCTGTGTAATAGCTTTCTCTGTAACTTACAAGGTCAGTGTTATGCAGTTCACTGTGTGTGTATGAAAACCATGCTGTTTTCAGGGCATGCTGGATGGGTGGCATAGGAAGGACAGGCTTGCTCTGCACAGTCTCAGAGAGGCCAGTCCACCCAGGATGTGTTAGACTCACCTTACTGTGAAGGTTACATGCACCCAGGCACTGCATGTTTATACTGACAGGTACAGCACATCCAGGCTAATCACATCCACTGGATATGCTCTGCACAGCACTTTCACTCTTGCTTTCATCTGGGATTTCCTCAGCAGAAATTTCAGACACCTCTGCAGGACAGGCTCATCTGTGAGAAAGAGAGGGAAAAAAGACCCTCAAGAGATGCTCCAGCACATCTTATGAAAGAGAGTTAATTGCTATGGGCGTTAGGGCAGCAAAGAAATGATAAGTTCACTAACAAGGACCTGGCCTCAGTTCTGGCATCACTGTCCTGAGACAAAAGTGAGGTGTTCTTAGAAACACATGCATAGAAGGGGAACAACCTTATTAGTTTAGGGGCATAAAATTAAGAAATCTGAACATTTTTTGATCCCAAATCATATTTTCAGGTTTCCTGATCTTCTGTGTTGGATTGATGTGCTCTGCACTTTAACACTGCCTGATTCATGTTGAACTTTGAATTGATACCCTAGGTGAAAACCTGCTGGAGATAACTGTGAGTGGTATTAGTTATCTAATCCATTATGGAAGTCTTTAATGTAACATGCTAGTATTTATATTCAAACTATAAAGTACATATCTTTCTGATGCAAGACACAAGGTGATCATAGTCTCTATGTATGAAATGTTTCTTTCCTGGTGTGATCTTTAAGTATTTGATGACAACATTTCATAACGTATTATATGTTTCATAGAGTATGATATAATTTCTGTGAGATTGTTAAGGCTTACCCCTACTGAGAATTTTCTTTTAACTCTCACTGAAAAGAAAAACATTCAAATTGTGTACAATCAGTTATATTTTAACTATGTTTACTCTCCTCCAATTAAATAATATAGTGCACTGAAAGAATGTGAACTGCCTCTCTGAGTCTTTTATTATGGAACTGATAATGTATCTGGATTCTGCTAGTAATTGTAAAAATATAACATGCATATTCAATATACAATGTGGATGTTGACATAGAATTTGGCTGAAAGGGTGATATAGAATGATTTAAAATCTTCTAATTAAAATAATATGAAGGACATAAGTTCCCTAAATACCACTATCTTAAGCATGGCATAATATATGATTTTAATTTATTAGATGGTGGTAACTTTTTAGCAGGCTTTATTTTACTGAAATCCATTTCGAATTCTCCTAAAATTCTCCATTATTTTACCTATTTGTTTTATCTAATGTGGCCCTGGTGTGTACTTAAGGTGACATAAATTCAGCTTCAAGGATGAAAACCAGTTTTCCTCAGTAATTATGTATGGTTTTTTGCAGAAGACTGGAAAATTCAGTCTTCATTTTCTGAATCTCCTGCTTAAACAAATGGAGGTTCTTGTTTGTGACAGTCTGGTTCAGGTTAACCTGGATTATTTTGCATGGGAGCAGATTATGAGCATTCAAAATATATGTTACACTGATTCGGATGAACAGAGGTAAGATCCACTTACCTCTGTGGATAAAATAAATATTAAATTGTTATATATATATATATATATATATATGTTATATATTATAAATTGTTATAACATTTTCTGAAGCGATCATATGATGCTCTAATTGCTGAGTTTTATTTCTGTAGTTCCTGTCGTCTTGAAAATCCCAGAGGCTTTTACAAGCATAAAGGGTTTAAGTGTATGTACTGTACATAGTACAGCATGCCAATCTCTTTAGTGCTCTATGAAATACAACAGGTGTTTCATGGTGGAGTATTTCTTAAAAAGTATTTTGCCAAGGAGCTGTCTGTAAAGCAAGCCATAGTATAGGTGTCCTGTAAAAGGTAGGAACACTGCTTGAGCCCCATATATTGATATCTTAGTTATTAATGAAACATTTACATATGTGTAAGTATATATAGTCATTGGTGTATGATCAGAATCGCTTCTGCAGGAGCAGGCAGAAGCTTTTAAGATGTTTTCAGCATCTTTAATGAGATGGCCAGGAAATTAGATATCTGGAATCTCTGTGAACCTCGATTTAAGAAAATTGTACCTTACAAAGCTCACTTTCCTGATAAAGCCTATTGATTATGCTAAGCAAGTGACACTGCTAGTCCTGCTTTTGGAGCAGTGACATTGCAGAGAGGGATGAGAGACAGCAGAATTTGGGACATTTTAAACCTGTGATACAACCAAGTCATAAGCCCTGACAAGGCTTTTACATCCATTGGTTAAACCCCAATGGCAGGGCTGCAGAGTACTTCTTGGCCCGCATCCTGAAATGTTTGTTTTACTCAGCCATCAGTGATAAAAGGTGAGCAGCCCGACACTCAAAAGTCAACCTCAGGTTATTTTTATCTTCTCTGTTTTAACAGATGTCCAATCTCTTCCCAGGAACCAGAGACTCAAAGTGAGCCAAACTACCCCCAGGTATGTGCATCATCACAGAGGAGGCCTTAGGAAAGAGGAGAGGCTGAGCTGCCCAAATTGAAGCTTTGCATTTCCCTGTCTGACTCCAGGGGCAGGTTTCTGACTTCAGTCCCATACCTGCACACAGAAGAAGCTCTGCTTTGCCTCTGGAAAGCCACTGCGTGGGGAGGAAGAATGGAGCTGGTGGGTTCCAGTTTCCTATCTGGCTGCACAGCAGTGCCTTGTTTAGATAACATGCATGCCTGAAGGCAGAGCCCATGGGAGCCCTGGTTCACACCTGGCCTTCAGGGTAAGCCTGCTCCCTGCAGCCAAGTGAGGAGATGGAGATGTAATAATGGAGGCTGCTTTCCAACTGTGTGTAACAATGAGTGGGTGAAATGCATCGCCAGGGACCAACACTCTGTCTTCCCTCTGCAAAAAGTAGAGCTATTATTTAATATCAGCACTTTTCAGATAGGTCTCGGTTTTGCATCTAGTGTTACATAACAGAGGGAATATTATTTGATAACCAATGGAGATAGACTAAGATAAGAATCTGAGCAGTACTGTTGTTTAAGCTTATTTAGTTTTGGTTACAGTAAATAGGATTTATCACATCAGAAAACACTGAAGGTGAAAGGCTGAGATGAATCAAAATATTCCACAGGCAAACAGTGTGAAGTAGCAGCTTGAAAACAACAGAATCACAGAACTCTAGAATCACAGAATACCCTGAGCTAGAAGGAACCCATGAGGATCATTGAATCCAACTCCTGACTCCACACAGGGCAACCTAAAAGATAAACCATACCTTTAAATGCATTGCCCAAATACTTCTTGAACACTGACAGGCTTGGGGTCATGATGACTTTCCTGGCAAGCTTGTTCCAGTGCTTGACCACCCTCTCTGTGAAGAACTTTTTCCTAGTATCTGATCTGAACTTTGCCTGACACAGCTTCAAGCTATTCTTTTGTGACCTATCACCAGACACCAGAGACAAGAGACCAGAACCTCCCTCTGCTTCCCCTCATGAGGAAGTCGTAGACAGCAGTAAGGTCAACCTTCAGCCTCCTCTTTAAGCTGAACAAAAGTAGTATCCTCAACTGCTTCATATAAGTCACGCCCTCTAGTCCTTTCATCATCTTCGTTGCCCTCTTTTGGACACATTCTTATATTTCTGTATCCTTCTTATATTGTGGAGCCCCAAACTGCACACAGTACTCAAGGTGAGGCCACACCAATGCTGAGTATAATGAGACAATCACTTCTTCTGATGGGTTATCTATACTGTATTTAATGCACGCTGGGATACAGTTGGCCCTTTTGTCTGCCAGGGCACACTGTTGACTCATATTGAGCTTACCATCAACCAAAATCCCCAGATTCCTTTCTGCAGGGCTGCACTCGAGGTTCTCATCCCTCGCTCTAAATGACATCCACAATTACACTATCCCAGGTGCAGTATCCGTCATTCGTCCTTATTAAATTTCATAAAATTGGTGATTGCCCAGTGCTCTAATCTTTTAAGATCTCTCTGAAAGACCTCTCTGCCCTCAGTGTAATCAATGGTGCCTCCTAATTTAATAACATTGGCAAACTTACTTATTGTGCATTCAACACCTATGTCCAGGTCATTGATGAAAATGTTGATGAAAACTGACCCTAAAACTGAGCCTTAGGCAACACTAGTGCCTGGTAGCCAGCCAGATGTTACACCATTTACTACAACTCTTTGAGCCCAACCCTTCAGCTTATCAAAACGGTAGAACACTCAGGGCTGGAAGGTATCCCTGAAGGTCATCTAGCCTTGTCTGTGCTCAAGTCAAATCTAACTTAAGGCATGTTCAGGTTGCTCATGATCTTGTACTGTCAAATATTTCTAAGGAGATTCCACAGCCTCTTTGCACACCTCTTGCAGGTCGAATGTAGTTACCTTATGTAACTTGAGATATACTATTCATTAAGATAATAAAAGCTGGGTATGGCATCCTGGCTGTGTTTCTTGCCTTTTATTTTATATTCATAGAATTTCTCACCTGCAGGTACTCAAAACCTTCCTGAAACTTACTTGTGGAAGTAAGTTACTTATGTAAAATTTTGTCCCAATAAGTAATTTGTCTCTTAGTGTTTCGTTAGAATAACCAATACCTTTAATTTTTAAAACTGTTTATTTTTAGTTTTTATTTTCATTCTTTATTCACATAATCATCCCTTTCATACATTTTATACTATGGCAGCACAAAAATACACGATGCCCTATCTGTATTGTTGTATTCTTTGGCTTACTTACTGCATGATTAAGTGGTTACATAAAACTGTTTTTCACATTTTTCATAGAATCCTAGAACCATGGAATAGTTTAGGCTGGAATGGACATTCAGAGGTCATCTAGTCCAACCCCCCTGCAGTGAGCAGGGACAGCTTCAACTAGATCAGGTTGCTCAGAGCCCCATCCAACCTGACCTTGAATGTTTCTAGGGATGGGGCATCTACTGCCTCTCTGGGCAACCTGTTCCAGTGTTTCACCACCCTCACAGTAAAAACTTTTTTCCTTATATCCAGTCTCAATCTACCCTCCTTTAGTTTAAATACATTACCCCTTGTCCTGTCACAACAGACCTTGCTAAAGAGGTTGCCCCCATCATTCCCACAGTCCCCCTTCAAGTACTGGAAGGCTGCAACTAGGTCTCCCTGCATCCTTCTCTTCTCCAGGCTGAACAACCCCAACTTGCTCAGCCTGTCTTCATAGGAGAGGTGCTCCAGCCCTCGAATCATTTTTGTGGCCCTCCTCTGGACCCGTTCCAACAGTTCCATCTCCTTCTTGTGCTGAGGACTCCAGACCTGGACACAGTATTCCAGGTGGGGTCTCACCAGAGTGTAGCAGAGGGGCAGAATCATCTCCCTTGACCTGCTGGCCACGCTTCTTTTGATGCAGCCCACGATACGCTTGGCCTTTTTGGCCATAAGTGCACATTCTTGGCTCATGTCCAGTTTTTCACCAGTACCCCCAAGTCCTTCTCTGCAGGTCTGCTCTCAACCCCTTCATCCCCCAGCCTGTATTGATACTGGGAGTTGCTCTGAACTAGGTACAGGACCTTGCACTTGGCCTTGTTGAACCTCATGATGTTCTTGCAGGCCCACCTCTCCAGCTTGTCCAAGTCTCTCTGGATGACATCCCGTCTTTCTGGTGTGTCAACTGCACCGCTCAGCTTGTGTCATCAGCAAACCTGCTGAGGGTGCACTCAATCCCACTCCCTATGTCATTGATGAAGATATTAAACAGTACGCTTTCTTTGTCTTTTCTTTTCTGGTCAATGTACCTGAGGAAGCCGTTCTTGTAATTCTTTGCATCCCTTGCCAAATTAAGCGTCAGCCATGCCTTGGCCCTTGGGCTGTATGGAATGCATCCTTAAAGATCTGCCAGCTCTCTTCTGTTCCCTTGCCCCTGAGGATCATTTTCCAGGGCGTCCTGCTGACTAACTCCTTGAAGAGCTGGATTCCACTTTTCTAAAATTTAGGCTCCTGACTATACTCCTATATTTTCCTATATCCTTCAGGAGTGTGAACTCCACCAATGTATTATCTCTGCAGCCCAGGCTGCCTCCAATCTTGTCAGCACTGATAAGCTTACTTGCACTGGTGACCATCAAGTCAAGTATTGCATCCCCTCGAGTAGGGCTGTCTATTATCTGGCCCAAAAAGTTATCCTCAACACATTCTAGGAATCTCCTGGATTGCCTAGAGCTCACCGTCCTACTTTTCCAGCAGATGTTGGGGTGGTTGAAGTCCCCAAGTAGGACGAGAGCCTGCGAGCTCAGGCTTGATCAGGTGGCCTTGTAGTAGACACTAATCACATGGTTCCCTTTGTTGCCTTGGTCTCTGATTCTTACCCATAAGCTTTCAACCTGTCAGTGGTTATTCTTTAGGGACAGCTTTTCACACTGTATTGACTTTTTGATGTAGAGAGCAATGCCTCCAACCCTGCTTCCTCACTTGCCCCTTCTGAACAGTCTGTAGCCATCAATAGCCACATTCCAGTCATGGGATTCACCCCACCAAGTTTCAGTAATAGCAGCTAGGTCGTACCTTTCTAGCAGCATGGTAGTTTCCAACTCCCTGTGTTTGTTTCCCGTGATGCATGTGTTAGTGTAGAGGCTTAAAACATTGTCTTACTGTGCTAGGTTCCCTGAACTCTCATGGCTGTACAGAAATGTCTAGGGAGAAAGTCTGGCCAGGCATAGAAGGACTCACAGAGTCTGGTTTTCTTTTAGTTTATTTTAATTTTCTTTCTGTGGACCTTTGACTTCTCTGCACTTTGCCTTTGACAGTAACAGATACGATCCTACACCAACTGCACAGGGAATGCATACTAAAATTTCACTCAAGTGAGGTTTAAATGCACGGTGGGACGTTGTGTGGACTTGTTATATCAGACTCAGTTTTCCCCTATAAATGGGTTTGTCTGAATTGCTTTTCTCACCCCAGACAAGTCTTTGCATCTCAAACCCAGTACGTCTTTTATTGGCACAAGGGTGTTGCTCTGATTCATTGCCATAAAGAACTTGCTGACAGATGACTCCTGATGGAGTGCAAATTGAAGGCCACTGGGAAATCCCATGTTGCTGCAGCCAAACTGCCTAATCTGAGATGTAATGGATTGCCTTTCTACAGTAATGAGCAGCAAAAAAAGCTACCAGTGATCCTCACTGGTATGGCACTTCTGTTTTGATTACTTTTTGTTTTAAAAATTTTCAATAAAGGGCATAGATCGACCTTGTAGAACCATTAAGTTGGAAAAGACCTCTAGGATCATCAAATACAACCATCAACCCAATGTCACCTTGCCTCCTAAACCATGTCCTGAAGTGCCACATCTATGTGTTTTTTTAACACCTCCAGGGATGGTGATTCCACCACCTCCCTGGGAAGCCTGTTCCAATGCCTGACCACTCCTTCAGTAAAGAAAATTCCTTAAATATCCAATCTAAACCTCCTCTGACACAACTTGAGGCCATTTCTTCTTGTCCTATCCTTAGTAACTTGGGAGAAGAACTACCCACCTCACCACAACCTCCTTTCAGGTAGTTGTAGAGAGTGATAAGGTCTCCCCTCAGCCTCCTTTTCTCCAGACTAAACAATTCCAGTTCCCTCAGCTGCTCCTCATAAGACTTGCTCTCCAGACCCTTCACCAGCTTTGTTGCCCTTCTTTGGACATGCTCCAGCACCGCAGTCCTTCTCGTAGTGAGGGGCCCAAAACTGATCACAATATTTGAGGTGTGGCCTCATCAGTGCCGAGTACAGGGGCACGATCACTTCCTTACTCCTGCTGGCCACACTATTCCTGACACAAGCCAGGATGCTGTTGGCCTTCTTGGCCACCTGAGTACACTGCTGGCTCATGTTCAGCCAGATGTCAACCAACAGCCCCAGGTCCTTTTCCACCAGGCATCTTTCCAGCCATTCTTCCCCAAGCCTGCAGTGCTTCATGGAGTTGTTGTGACCGAAGTGCAAGACCTGTTACTTGGCATTGTTAAACCCCAGACCTAGGCCCATCAATCCAGCCTGTACAGATCCCTCTGTAGCACCTTCCTATGCTTGAGAAGATCGACACTCTCACCCAATTTGGTGTCATCTGCAAACTTACTGTGGGTGCACTCTATCCCCTCACCTAGATCATTGGTAAAGATATTAACCAAGACTAGTCCCAAATCTGGGCCTTGGGGAACCCTGCTTGTGAGTGGCCGCCAACTGGATTTAACTCCGCTCAGCACAACTCTCTGGGCATGGACATCCAGCCAGTTTTTTACCCAGCAAAGAGTATACTTGTCTAAGCCATGATCTGACCTAGATCCAACTTCCTTTTATTGACTTTAGGCTTTAAAATGATGATGTGCATCATATATATGAAGAAAATGCAACACTAGGCCTGTTAGTCTCATATACAAGCCTAAAGGCAATAGCAGCAACAATCTCTTTTCCCAGCAAGATTTGTTACTAATTCACTGTCAAAAGTATATTCAAATGACTTTTTACAAATTTTCTGACTGTTTAGCATACTCTTTCTTCTCAGGTAAAATTCTGTCACACAGCCCAGCATCCACCTAACATTTTTTAACTTTGGTCTTTCCTCATCTAAGACATCTAAAAGAGAAAAACAGAACACCTCAAGATTTTCTAGTACCAGAACAAACTATTTTTTAGGCTGGTTAAACTAGCACAGTAGGAGAGAGTCTAGAATTTATTTTAAGTTCTATAGTCTTTGAAAAATGTTCAGACACTTTGACAAAGTGAAAAAAAGGAAATACTTAGTAAGAGATCTTCTCTGTGACATATATCTATAGACCCAGGAACTCTTAAACAAAAGAGATGGAAGTCTTTTGCCATATCTTTAAGCTTTGACAGAGATTTTACATATTTACATTTTTTTTTTCATACCCAGTTCATTTCCAGAAGCAGAATTGTGTACTTATTCATCAAAATCACATAATCTGGATGATATTAAATATTTCTACAGGAACCAGTTGCAAATTAGAAGTTTGAAACAGAACATTTCTCCAAATAATTTGAAATGTATGACGTACAATGTGCAATGTTTTCCTTCATATACTTGCTGAGGTATATGTATCATGAGCAAAAACGTGGGATCTGTGAAAAACTTCTGTAGGAAATACTAGATGTCCATAATTACATTACACAGAAGATGTGAATGTTTCAGAACTTCTGACCTGAGTAACTAAGGTGACTTAAACAGTCCTAAAACCTAGGTCTCATATATTTCAGTTAATCCCACGCTTGATCTATTTATGCTACTAGCTGTCAGCTAATTTCAATTACTTTATAAAGTCTTCTGTATAGGTATTTGTTAGATGATATATGATCAGTGAAATTCTCACCACAAACTTCAAAATGCTGGAGGCAGTAAAAAGATTATTAAAACCAAAGGAGTGTGCCGAGTAAAGAATACAATAGGATTGCAAACTCAGAGAAACCTTCAGAGAAAGAGGAACAAACTCCAAGGAACAGAAGAAACTATAAACTGTCAGCACCACAACAGATTATAAAGGTCCCTTTTTGCAAATGTTAAGAACAGGTGGTAGTAGGATTACAGGTCTCTTAGATTGTTAATAAATCAAAAAGCAAATGGCTATATAAATCTTGTTAGACCTTGTTCTCTGCAGTTTGCAAAGGATTATTTTATCAATTATGTCTGTAGCTCAGTTAAGTTCTGGAGAAGAAAAATGAAAAGAGCAGGTGAGTTCTGGAACTTCAGCTCAGGTTGATGTATGGTTACTTTATAGAGTAATTCATACATTAGTGAAAACACAAAGAGATTCTTGAAACACTCTTGAGACCCGAGAGACAACCATAAAATCTCCCAAAATATTTTTTAATAATGTAAGTGGTCAAAAACAGTTCAGAATATAGTTTGTCAAAAGTCTCATTCCACAGGGAACAGCACTTTCTGTCTCAGGCTGTTGCAAATAAACTGAAGGACAAGACAGAACTCATGGTGTTTAAATGGAATGTGTGATTCCTGGGGAATCCTAAGGAAACAGCAAACATGAACAGCATGAACAGACACGCACAGCTAGCTCATTCACCTTAGTCTGGGAACATTTATGAAAATTTGGATATGTACTTTCCACCATGCTGCCTGGGCTGAATTAGGAGCTGGATTCACTGTACATGCTTCCCAGAGTGAAAATCTTCTGCTTGTATCTGAGTGTCTCAATGAGACATATCTGAGAGAGAATTTTTCTGAGCCTGAGAATATTTCTGCTTGTGACAACCTTCTGCTAATTTAGCATAAATTAATAAAGCAATTTTTGAAAGAGAATGTTGCCTCATGTTTAGAGGTATGCATATTATTTTGAATCCCAAGATCTAAATGAAACGAATTGGGTCATTTATATTTTAATTAAATTATATCTTTCAAATATATTTCAGATAAGGAAATATGGTCTAAAAATGTTAGAACATACATGGTAAAAATAAAAAAGAAAAACATGTTGGAAGCAGAGTTCTTTCCATGGGCCAAATTCCAAGTTAACTCACAACCCTGGCCAATAACACTGAAGTTAATGGGGTTGAAAAGGGTGTAAGTTAACTCAGACTTGGCCTTGTACATTTCCAGATTTGTCCCTTGTGACTTGTCATAGAAGGAAATGATTTGATTTAAAAAAAAAAATTCTGACAGCTTGAGGTAGAAGTTAATGCCTCTTTTTCTGCCAAAATTCATATAATTTCGGGTGGAAAAAATATACTTTATTGGCTATGATGAAACTAAGTGCTCACTGGATGTTATACTGAAATGACATTGTATTCTCCAGATTGCTGTACAGTTAGCATAATGATATATAACTACACATTTTTTCCCTGTTATGTATTTCCCTGCACTCTGGATGTTACATAAACACGAAGATTATTGTCTTACAATGTGAAAATCCATGTACTCTGATTGTCTTACAATCAGTGTTAGCCATCCAGAGGAGAGGGACTTGTATAATTGCTACAGAGTCTCATTGACTATACTGTGAATATGCAAATCTCCATACTCAAGCTGTTAGTATGGCTCTTGACCTAAACGTATGAAGTATACTAAATACCTGGAGGTCCTTCTGAATTCAATGGAAATTTCTTCCAACCTCAACACCTTTAAAAACCATGCCATCTGGCCTGGCTAGTTCTTACACTTGAGGTGTAAGTGACAGAAGTGTTTGCCAGCAACAAACATGTGGCCTTTCCTTCTCACAGTGTTGAAGAAAATAGAAAAAAAATCTGGAAAAACATTAAAGACATGGGGTGACAAGGAAAAGTTCAGATACAGCTGTGAAATAATGGAAAAGTAATCTGGTTTTAAATGTATACATCAAAAGAAGACTAATATTTCCCATAATATTATTATTCACTCAGTCTTTCCAGTCATTCCTGTATATTGGCAACTCTTGTGTTCCCAGAACGACAAGCATGCGTAAGTGTAGACATTTGTCCTTCTTAATCACTCTCTTGGCAGGAAGGCTATCTGGTTATTTGTGGAAACTCATCTTGCTACCTCGGTTTGGGGGAGGAGAATGGAGGATGGGATGACTGGGAAGCAAGGAAAGAAAGCTGTGAGGAGAGAAATTAGAATAGAAAGCCAGATAATGGCACTCAGAATCAAAGTTTTTAAACCCTTTTATTCCCTTTGAGCAATTTGGCAAGCACTTTTGTTTGTTTCCACATTCATCTTCTTTTACTTGACATTTATATATTAAATTAAGTACTTCAGCGTAATGAGGGAAACTTGAAGGAAACTTTTTAACTCATTAATAACCATAACCTTATCTGAACAAATATTTCTCTAGCTTTTAACCTTTAAATATATTAGGCCTGTGCCCTATTACTGTTTTATAAACAGGAAGTTCTCCTGAGTAATCTGAAAAAATTATTAAAACCTCGAGCTTGTTGATAATAATTACGGTGTCAATCCAACTCTTTCAAAGTTTTGCAATAGATGTTAATTTAATTATATATTGCTGTGGAATTGCAGTTATATATGTTTTTGTGAATATTGTAAAATATGTATAATAATATGTGTTTGAAGCTACAAAATTTATGTTTATAGCACATTTTTGTGCTTAAGAAGGGTGTTTTGATATTTCACATAGGCGTGTGAAAATAGAATGCTGTATTCTCATTATGGTCAGATGAACTACAGTTCATGCTACTGAACTAACTGTCAGAAAAATAAACAGGTATCTTGATTAAAAGACAAAATCACACTGCATAGATGTCTTCCTGATTCTGCCATGGTGTAGCTATATAATACTAGATATTTACTAAGGCATAGTTTTGTAAGGGTTTTTGATTACCTCACATTGTTTCATATAGAGTTTTCTCAATGAATTAAACCCTTGCAAATATCTGTGTTTATGTTTAGGAACAAGAAACTATCAAAAAGTCAGACTGTTAGGAGAGTAGATATGGCATGACAGTGATTTGTACAGTGTGAAGCAAGACGGTGCCTCAACTCTCACTGGGAAGCTGCAGAATTCAAAATAGGCTATTCAAAAAATAACGAGCGCCTCTGATTCTTTGCTTTTCCCAGAATTTCTAGGGAAGTCACCACCAGTTTTGGATGGGCAAGTGAACAGAAACTGTAGCTATAAAGACAGTCTTTTCAGCATGTTACCTTTTCTTGCCCTATCTGGGGCAACAGAATAGTTTTAAACATTTAAAAGCCAACAGTGCAGATGTCTGCATGAGCAGATATATTACAGGGCCCTTCCAGAGGGGCAGCTAGGATCCACATAACATGCATAACATAAAAAATGGCATCTTGTGCCTGTTTCAGCCACCAGATCCAACATTCTCTTTCCTCTGCACCAAAATTGAGAAACTCTGATTCAAAACACAAATTTTTCAGGGATGGGAAAGAGACGGATTTTCTTATGTATTTTCACTGGGCCACAATTTTCATGGCTGAATCCAGCCTTCTGATGAGTTTTGCTATTAATCCTTGATCTACTTTGAAATGGTTGATCACAGTCATAAACTTAACAACTCTGGCAATTGCTGCCAATGATTTTGTAACACCCTGAAATGAAGTAGACCACTTTTTAATAACACCTTCTAATAATTGTGTTAATGCAACTGTTAAGCACATTGAATTTCAATATAACTTCAGTTTGATCTGATAATCTGAACAAGGTGCTGGTTGGAATTAATTTCTGATTGGTGCTTGTCTTACAGTCACAGAATACGCCATGAGTGTTCTAGCAGAAGTATAATTTTAAACCATCTCTGAACTTCTGCGATATCCAGGTTTACATTATCTTCTTTCTGAAAATGTACATGTGGTAGTTGATTCTGCTTCTCCTTCGTACTTTGCAATTATCTTTAGTTCTTTACCAATTACACTCAATCAGATGCTGTATTGACTGCAGAAGAGATTTCAAGATCTGGCTCACAGCTATTTCTCATTATTATAATCAAAAGATTATGTTGTGTGATGGTGTCCATACTTGCAAATGGAGTTTGGGAAAAAGGACTTCTCATTTGTAGACAAAATTCAGTCTCACGATTTTCCATTCTCCAACATGGAATGTTGCCTGTGAATTTGTATTAGTTTAGGATGGCAATGTTTTGATAACAGGGGGACTACAGGGGTGATTTCTGTGACAACCTGCTAGAAGCTTCCCCTGTGTCTGATACAGCCCGTGCTGGCTGCCTCCATGACAGACCTGCCACCGGCCAAGGCCGAGCCCATCAACATCAGTGGTAGCACCTCTGGGATAACGTAGTTAAGAAGGTGAAAAAACTGCTGTGCAACAGCAGCCAGAAGAGAGGAGTGAGCATATGTGAGAGGAACAACTCTGCAGACACCAAGGTCAGTGAAGAAAGAGGGGGAGGAGGTGCTCCAGGCACCAGAGCAGAGATTGCCCTGTGCTGAGGTGAGGCAGGCTGTTCCCCTACATCACATGGAGGTCATGGTGGAGCAGATATCCACCTGCAGCCCATGGAGGACCCCACACTGAAGCAGCTGGATGTGCTTGAAGTAAGCTGTGACCCTGTGGAAAGCCCATGCTGGAGCAGGTTCCTGGCAGGACCTGTGGTCGTGTGGAGAGAGGAACCCACACTGGAGCAGGTTTTCTGGCAGGACTTGTGACCTCAGAAGGGACCCGCACTGGGGCAGTCTGTTCCTGAAGGATTGCACCTCATGGAAAGGACCCACGCTAGAGCAGTGCATGAAGAACTGCAGCCTATGGAAAGGACCCACGTTGGAGAAATTTGTGGAGAACTGTCTCTTGTGAGAGAGCAGGGGAAGAGCGTGAGGAGGAAGGAGCAGCAGAGACAACATGTGATGAACTGACCACAACAGCCATTTCCTGTCCCTCTGCACTGGTTGAGGAGGGAGGAGGTAGAGAAAATTGGTAGGAAAGTTGAGTCCATGAAGAAGGGAGGGGGAGGGGGAAAAGGTGGTTATAAGATTTGGTTGTATTTCTCATTATCCTTCTCTGATTTGATTGGTAATAAATTAGATTAATTTCCCAGAGTCAAGTCTGTTTTGCCCATCATGGTAATTGTTGAGTGTTCTCTCCCTGTACTTATCTTGATCCATGAACCTTTTGTTATATTTTTCTCCACCTGCCCAGATGAAGGGGGGAGTGATAGAGCAGTTTGGTGGGCACCTGATGTACAGCCAAGGTCAACCCACCACAGAATTAAATAATCATACCTTTACTATTATACCACATATGCCATTCATAAAATACTGATTAGGTCCACACAGCTGCTCACTCACTCTCCCTGCAGGTGGGACAGGGGAGAGAATTAGAAGAGTAAAAGTGAGAAAACTTGTGGGTCAGGATAAAGGTAGTTTAACAGATAAAACAATAGCCACACATGCAACCAAAGCAAAACAAGGAATTATTTCACTGCTTCCCATGTTGCTAAGTGTGGTCACACTAGTCAAGGACTATTTCAGCTCCCCGTGCTCTGCCAGGTGCACAAGAAGTGGGAGGGAACACAGATGGAACAGCTGACCCCAACTGATCAAAGGGATATTCCGTACCATATGACGTCATGCTCAGCATATAAAGCTGGGGGAAGAAGAAGGAAGTTGGGGACATTTGGAGTGATGGCATTTGTCTTCCCAAGTAACTGTTATGTGTGATGGAGCCCTGCTTTCCTGGAGATGGCTGAACACCTGCCTGCCCAAGGGAAGTATTGAATGAATTCCTTGTTTTGCTTTGGTTGCAGGTGAGGCTTTTGCTTTACCTATTAAACTGTCTTTATCTCAGCCCACAAGTTTTCTCACTTTTCTTATTCTCTCCCCAGTCCCACCTGGGGGGAGTGAGCAAATGGCTGAGTGGTGTTTGGCTGCTGACTGGGGCTAAACCACAACAGTTATCAACACTGTTTTTAGAACAAATCCAAAGCACAGCCCCATAGTAGCTACTCTTAAGAAAATTAACTCTATCCCAGCTGAAACCAGGACAAATGCCCATGTTTTTGATGAATCAGTATACATCACTGTTCATCTGTTGTTATCATTCAAACATTTACCACAAGATTTTTTCAGTTTCCCCCTGTATGTTTCTGCATTCTGAAGTTGGAATGAAGAATCTGTAATTTTATTACTTCCCTTTAGTCTTTTTTTGTAAAGATAGGAACCACATTTGTTTTTCTTCAGACTTCAACCTTTTCAGTCTTTACACATTCTCAACATAATCTTTAGTGGCTTTAGCATCACCCAGTTCACTAAATACTGTATGAAAAAATTAATGACTACTTCCTAATTATCTCAGTTTTTTACTTAATGAATTCTGCTAGCTCTAGTACAAATGTCACAGAAGCAGTATACGTATGCATGTGCTTATCTTGAATTTTGCAGAGCTGCCTCATGAAAATTATATGATACATAATAAGACAGTGATTCTGCAGTTTGAAAAGCTTCAGTACAGATTCTTTTTAATTGAATATTGACTGACAATGACGTTGTGTCCCTTTCTACCTTTTTCATTCTCCAATGTACCCATGTATGTATAAAAACTATGTAAAACTTTGAAAGGCATGCAATAAAAGATTTATTCAACAATATCTTAGTCTGTGCAGTGATTTTCCATTAATTGGGTCATTATAACACATTCATTTTGCAGGAATATTGCAGATGTTTGTCATCAAGGTGACTACTAAAAGGGTACAAAAAACATGGCATGTGATGTATGCAGAGCTGGAGAAGAGTAAAATAGTCTGAATGTGAAAAACATGTGAAAGATAAAAGATAAAACAATTGTTCACTGCCTAAGATTATATTCCTCACATATGCAAACAGAGAGAACATGTCCATGTGTAAAATCCATGTAAGAAATTTCAGAACCAGATGAAATCAGGTATTCATCACGTACCTTGGACTTGCTAACCTGTCCTCTGCTCACTAATCCAGCTCTTCTAGGATTCATTTTGACATTCTAAGCCCCTAAGTACCCTCAAACAGCTGTCACTCTTTAAATAAAATTCCTAAAGGAATGTTTTCCTTCCTGCAATGAAATTACACTGGGCTGCACCCAGGTTGGACAAAACTTAGTCCTGGACCAGAAACAAATTTAGGTTCCAATATTTGTGATTTCTCATGGCTAGTGTAGGAGTTTTATGTACTTGGAAAGCTAAGTATCACAGCTCTTCAAATAATGTCAGTTCCATGAATAAACGTAAACACCTAAAATGCTATGTTATGTTTTCAGATACAATCTTCACCCTATTAATCTGTCTTTTCATAAGTAGCAAAATATGTACCCAGTTGGGAAAATAAAACCAAAAATTATTTTAAATATATGGTGGGGAGAAGAGAAAGAATGAGATCATGGCAGATTTCTCTGATCTAGATACTTTTCTATTGCCATTAGTTAATAAATAACAAATTATTTTACTTTTATTAATATCTTTGAGGTCCTTGGTCTACATACATCTACACTGAATTTATTGTAAGATGATATCATCCCTGTGTTAGGAAGACGAAGCTCTGGAATAAGTTTGAGAAAATAAGCTCAGTTTGGACATATTGAAGAAGTCTTTTCTGCCAAACTAGCTACACCTAAGGCAAGCAGATATGGCAGAATTCTCTTTCAGCCTCTCTATAGATCAGTATGTGGTATAATATTGCTCTTTCTGCACTATGTATGAAGAAAAGGAGAATGTATTTGATTTGACTATTAGCTATCAGTTTTAAGTAAAGTAACTGTTTTGTGGGTTTCAGGTCTGTGCCAAAATGAAAAGAAATGAGAAAAAAATGTCGCGGTTCTTCACAATAGGAACGAAGAATGGCAACAACAAAAAAATTACCTACCACAAGTCAGTACAGCAAAGCCATGACAGGCCTCTGTTTTAGCTGAAAAGTAGTGCAACCTTTGCTAGGTGTGTGCATGGTAAAAGGAGAGAAAAAACATTAGCCAGCCCAACATAAATTAGGAGATATCCTGTGGTTACAGCTGCTGCTTCTCTGAGGAAATACCTGGCTCAAACAACAAGAGAATCACAATATTATGGTGAAAATTATACAAGTCCCATTGACTTTGGGGTTGAAATATAAACTTTAGATTGTAAATAAGGCTCACAGGTATTTAACATCACAAAGAACTGGTATGGTTCTCTTTAACCTGTGCATAAAATCCACTGTGCATTGGAAAATTTACCTTTCGAATTTGCTGATAAATTAATTTCCCGCTTGTTTAAGAATTGTGCTATAAGAAGACAAGTCGATTCTAGTCCAGCCATGCTATCATTTGTATTAGTATTATCTGACCTATGTGGTCATAGCTATAGTCCAAGCTACACTTAACATCACACTAAGCAATGGGAAAACACAAAATTATATGAAGTCCCCAGCCCACAGATCTTGAATTTCCATTTTTCAAACACCATGCACATTTACAGGGTTAAAGAAATAAATATTACCTTTTCTTCAGTATCTTTTTAATATCTTCTTTTCCCCTCTCTTACACTGGTAGATTTTCTAGCTTTTAACAACACATTGCCAAGCAATAACCTTGGAATTATATTTGTCTAATACAGAGCAGAAGTTTTGCTGATATTCCATATTAATACTTTCCGACCACTTACTTTCTGTAACACCACAGTAAACTGCTACATAAAAGGTATGCAAGGGAATTCAGCAGCACACAGCATAAATTCTGTATTAGTTTTTTTCTTCAGGTTTCAATGTCTCCAAGCACATCTCCAAACCCAACCCTAGTATTTATCCAAAAGAATTATATGTATCTGAAAATACTGAGATGAATAAGTTTCTCTCAAGATATCAGGAAACCTATTTTGTTAAAAAGAAATGGATACTCATCTTGCAAGGTCTTGATTTTAAGACCTGAAGCAAGTGAAATGTACATGCCCTTGGTAACTCACAGGATTATCTCACAAAAGCTTCTTTCAGTTAGCTGTTTCCAAGTTACTGAATAGGACATCATCTGAGCAGCAGAACTTTTATTTCAGTAGATTTCAGTTCCTTATTCAAGGGATGGGACTATAAAGACTTGTGTTACAAGGTCTTCTGGTTTAAAAAATATTGTGCAATTTTGCTAAAAATATGTTTTTTTCATTTTAAAAGAATAAATAATTTTTCACTGACCATTTCTTGGGGAGCCTCATAGTTTGTCTATGTCGTGTTTTGAACTCCTCTATATGTCCATAGGAACCTTGTTTGTAACATAGCTGTGACATCTGACTGGGCTATTTAGAAATAGGATAGGGATTTCACTGTGCTATATTGAGTATTTTGAATATGTATGCATCCTTATCTACTCAGATGATATGAAGAACAGTTTCTAAAATCAACAGATTCTGTTTGTCCATTGAAAAAGAACTAATGCAAGCCATAAGGGAAATTATTAGGCCAGATTCAAAATATACACCCCATACTGCTATGCTAATAATGGTAATAAAGAAATGAACTATATTTTAATTTTCTTTAATAGAATATATGTGCCTTTGATGAACAGGTGAACTGAATATTGAAAGGATGTTTAACAACATTCATTAGCACTATTTACATGGGCAAATACTATACATCATTGAAAAATGGAAATTAAAAGTTAATTTTCAGAGTTACATGGATGAAATTAAATTATAATTCAATCACACTAGTTGAAGTTTTCCTTTTCTTTCAGAATATGACAGAAAATGAATCAAGTGACACTTGCATATTCATATGTTAGCTAAGTCTGTCTCAGGAACTCTTATTAACCATTACAAGTGTGTGATTGATAAATTGATAGCTCTTGACTCTGTATCTCCTGAGCATGTATTTTTATACTTTATAATTTCCTTCAAATTTCCTCAGAAGACAAAACTTGTATTCTCTCAACCTGCCAATGTCAGGGTTCAGTAAAGTAGGTCACTTAATTTAGCACAGTGCTCTGAGATGGTCACCCAATATATTTATATATTTGGACACTTTATCTCCACTCTTTACAGCCAAACAGAACATAAAGATCTCACACCATCAAACAAAACTTTGAGGTACTCAGTTTCCTTGTTTGTTACAAAAACAACAGTTTCTACAGAATGATTTCAAATGCTGTTCCCATAGACACTGGAATATAACAAAAAATAGGAACACTAGGCATTCCATGGTATATGGTGATTATCACAGTATAGAATTTTTCATTGAGTTTTACGTAATTTATATTTGTAATTCTATTGCAGTAAATCAGTTGTATCTTGCATTTCTCTGTATCATTGTGTAAGGGTATTCAGGGTTAATCACACTTCGCAGTTTAGTTTGCCATTGTTGCTTAGTTATTTCCCAAAAGGCCTGTCTTTCAGTCAGCTATCCTCCGCTAATAGGAATTTGATCTGAGGAATCTTTTAAGCAGATAGCTATACTTCAACCAACAAATGTTTCTGAAACTTCCTTCCCATTGTCTCTTTCATGTGAAATACCTGTTTCACTTCTCAAACTTTCTTAATGAGTGCAAACAAATGCAACTCTTAAGACAAAAGCGTAGTGTTTAGATGCATAAATCACATGTATCCAAAGCATGTGATTGCAGAGTTCACTTTAATCTGTGCCTTGGCACTTGGTTCTGTGGCAACTTCCCTTCCTGACTGTTCTGGTTTTGGCTGCGGTAGAGTTAATTTTCTTCATTGTAGCTGGTATGGGGCTGTGCTTTGAATCTGTGCCAAAAAAAAAAAAAAGGTGTTGATAATGCAGAGATGTTTTAGTTGTTGCTAAGCAGTGCTTACACTGGTCAAAGACTTTTTCAGCTCCCCATGCTCTACTGGGTGCACAAGAAGATGGTATGGTGACACAGCCAGGACAACTGACCCAAACTGACCGAAGGGATACCCCATACCATATGACATCATGCTAGGTATATAAAGCTGGGGGAAGAAGAAAGAAGGGGACAATATTCAGAGTGATGGCGTTTGTCTTCCCAAGTAACCGTTACACATGATGGAGCCCTGCTTTCCTGGAGATGGTTGAGCACCTGCCTGCCCATGGGAAGCAGTGAATTAATTCCTTGTTTTGCTTTGCTTGTGTGTGCAGCTTTTGCTTTACCTGTTAGACTGTCTTTACCTCAACCCATGAGTTTTACTTTTTTTTTATTCTCTCCCCCATCCTGCCGCAGGGCAGGGTGGGCTCTGAGCAAGTGGCTGTGTAATGCTTAGTTGCTGACTGGCGCTAAATCATGACACTGACTTACCATCCTACTGTACTTCCTTCACCATACAGGAATCAGGAACCAAACAAACCTTTCAGGTGGCAGTCTGGAAACACACAAAAGGATCACCCTTTCCAACAGGAGGCAGTTAGTCTGTAAACTTTGCTGTCACAGGGTATTCAGGTTGCTCAAGGCCTCTATAGGTACAAAAAGCATTTAGATAAGTTCCCAAATGAAAAAGCTAAAGAAGGGTGTCAAGCATCACGACATAATTTCTATTTAAAAAATATCTGTGTTACAGATTACTGGAAGATGGGCAGTGTTACTGGGGCACTATCAGTATATGTTGCCTTTATTCTCCCGTTTGGCTTTAAGCATATGATATTCCCCAGTGTCAGAAACAATACATTTTAGGATCATATCTCCTGTCTGAGATTGGATCTTCAGCTGTGGAACCTTAAAAATGTAGATCTCATTGGTTGTTTTAGTATATTCAGATTTGCCCACCTCAACATGAGCATCTCCTTTGACTAGCTTTCACTGTCTATGAAACTATTTTTCTTAGCCAGCTCCTTACAGTATTTTTCTTTAATACCAGTTTTAATTTTTTTTTTCATGATACCACTTGTACGTTTCATTAATGTAGGAGTTTTTGTCCCACTGATTTGCAGCTCATATATTATTGATGATTCTAATGTCAATACATGCAGTATCCATTATAAGCAAGTGGGCTGTTGTTGATCAGACACTGCAGTTCTTCAGATTTCTTTCAGTTTAGGAGGATATTCACAGGAAAATCGATTTTGAATACATTTGTGATTAGAGAAGAAAAATATTTCTCTATCTGCTGGGGTTTTATTTTCACTTTAGCCTCTTGTGGCTGTCTATTCCCCCATGTAATATATCAGAAAACAGAGCTATCCTGTGCATCTGAAGCTTAAAAGTATCCTTGGCAAGAGTGGATCCCAGAATCAAATATTTGAAAACTGAAGTTTCACTTCTTCCCCAGTGACTGTATGTCGACGAGTGTATTGTGATCAATTTGGATAAAGGCTCTTCAAGTAATTGTCAGTAAGATCTATGTTTAAACATTGCAGTGAAACTTCCTAAGTGGGTCAGATTACAAGAGTGAACTGTCAAAGAAAGGAAGCTATAAGGTAAGCACAAATCTTTCAGTGTCTTCCATGGTCACAGGGAACGGGCACATCTGCAGGATTTCTGAAGCTGTAGTTTCTCAGTCTAGAGAGAAAGAACACATTATGCAAATGGTGGACAATTCTTAATGCCAGATTTCTTAGGACCTAGGGAGTTCATCCCTAAGAAAGCACACAGCAATGCTTCAAATATAATACTGCTGAAGACTGAAAGCTGAAGTTCTGCTGCTTTGGATGATCAATGGGGTTATACTGAACATTTTGTCAGAAGAAGCATAGATATTTTTCAAACTTTGAAAGAATTAGAATTGAGAATGTTGAAATGGTGCTTGCATTGCATACATGTACTACGCCAACTGGTGCTTGTGCTCTTCAATACTTTGTTAGTTCAAACTGGCAGTCTATTTAGCTCTAGAGACACTTTTTAGATGGATTTATGTTTTAATTACTCTCCAGGTTTACCCTCACACATTATCTCGTGTCACAGGTGCAGCACTCAATCTTGACTGAGTGTCTGTGGTTTGAATCAGATCCCATCTTGTCTCTCTCAGCTATAGCAAACTGACTCTGAGCCAATGCTCTGTGGGCAAGTGCCAAATGCCTGTTCATCACCCCTCTAAATACTGAGTAATTTGCATGACTACTGGGATGGTGAAATAATCTCAGAGGATGAGGAGTTGGCAATGTGAGGTATTTATAGATGGGCGTGATGATCGTTTTTAACAGTCTGTATGTATCTGTCCCTAGGAGAAGCCTAGCCAAAAAACCTGCTTAGATAAAAGAGACTTTGATGGCATCTGCCCAGCTTTATCACTATATGATTTTGATATGTGCAGGGAAAGCAAAGGAAAGTACAGACAATTGTCATGGGGAAGGGTGACATGAAAGCTTTGGACTACACTGGCCCTGCATTAATGGTCAGGTATTACACACCACAGGGAGAAGCAAAAAATTAGAGTTGAGTGTTAACAGTTTGACACTCTTGCAAGAAGCATCATCTTTGGGAAAACTAATTATGAAGGTAACAACCACTAATTCACTTTAGTAATGTAGAAAATCAAAAAGGGTTGCCCAGGTTGAAGTGATCAATAAGGCCTTTGGTGACTCATGCAGACCTTCTAAATTACAAAAAAAAAAAAAAAGAGAATATATGGTGCCTCAGGGTAACAAATCCATGGGTGCCCTGCACCAGGCAGAAGGCTGACCACAAGGCTGAAGCAATTCATGAGGAAGCTGGTCTGCCAGCCTGGGCTTGGGAGTACCAGGTGACTGGGGTCAGGGCCTGACTTCCCTAAGTCCCTGGTGCTGGTTGTGGCTGAACTTATGGCATTGATAGTTGTGAACAGGCTTTGTACAGAGCACTCGTGTGTGTGTCTTTGAGTGGAAAAACAGAAATCACAACTGGCTTGCTATTCTGATCCTGCTTAGAGAATACATTTTAGATTGTATGCCACTGAGATTTCTTTTTGCTGATTCTTTAGCCCAAATTCCTCTATGACATCTGTATCTATAACAGCCTTCGAAAAATTGCTCCATTTCAGACAGCAGAAGGGCATCATGAACACAGATGAAAAATCAAGGATGGTCCTCTTCAAAACTACTTTTTATTTACACTATTTTAAAAATATATCCATTCCTTCCACCTAACTAGTTCTACTACTCCCTTTCACCAAAGTAAATATACATAGTGTTCTTTTCCTTCTAGATATAAGCCCATCTTTTTTTCTTTGTTTCCCTTCATACATCTCTTTCTACCTCTCAGGTTACATTTGAGTTTTTTCCTGAGTGGTCAATAGTCCTTTTACTTTCTGACAACAGTGACAGTGATGACAGCAAACTTACCTCAGGCTAAGGAATCTGAAAGACCTACTGATTGGACATACATTGACAACAGAGAAATCTGCCAGGCAGAATGCCAGATGTTTCCTGTTTGAGTTTGCCCTTTGTCCCAAGTAGGTGAAAAGCTCATAGTGCCTGCATCTTTGTGTCTGCCTCCTCATGATCTCATCAGATGAATACCAAAGTGGGCTGAGGGCAGTGCAGCAGTTGAGTTGGGATGTCCAAGAATCCTCTGGGAGTGTGCAGTCCCAGAGGCTTAGCAAATGTGACTATTAGGTAGACTCAAAGGATTGAGGCATTTGAACTAAAGTGGTCAGTCTACTCTTTCTCCCATGTATATCTGAGCACTTTCTCCTACACTTGAAGTAGTCTTCTAGCATTAAATCTTTTTGTCTTTTCCTTAAAACACGTTTAGCTGTTCATCTTGACTTCTGGAGAAAAGAAGAAAGAGGTAGTACTAACCTAAATTAAAAGTGTCTGATAAACAGCATCTCCTTGCTCTTTTAAAGAGGCCAAAATAATATACCTCAGAGGAGTGAACTCTTTCATTGGTGATCAAAGCACAGAAGAGAATAATGTGAATCAGATCTATCTGTGCTCACTCAAATATTAGCAGAGCTGGTGATGCCTCAACCAAGGCAAGACTTACCACATTTTTCCCTATCAAGTAAGAGCAAGGCATTTGTTCTTTATCTCATAGCAACGAGCCAAGTGTAAAAGTCTCAGTGTGATTAGCCTATTAGGCATGTGGGATTTTTTCAAATCTCACAGATGAAATTCCAGGCTGAAAATATAACCCCACAACATGTGAAGCCTTTATTTTTAATCTGTGTCCAAGGCACAATCCTGATCTAAATTGGGGTGAGCAAGATGCACAGAGATGGAGCTCTGTTACATCTCTGGACCAGGAAGGGCAACTGTGTCAGAAACATTTTAAGTGTCTTTAACTTGCCATTTTTACTTTTGACTTGCCTTTAGTGTGCATTACATCTAATTTTGTCACTGCACATCAGTGGAGGTCATCCTGTGGGAAGCATGTGGTTTGTAGAGCAGGCTAAGGAGAGCAGAACTCTGCATGCGTCTGTTTTTCTGTTTCAGCCTGACTGTCTTTTTTTTTTCCCCAGAACTCTGGACATAACTTCCAGTTCATTAATTTCCTTGTATTTCTTATCAGTGTCCCAGTGCATGTGCATTCTACTCCATGAAAGCTGTTATTACACCTGGTCCATTCCTATTACCTAGTCACTATAAGGCTTCCTCTGAGCTTTTTAGGAATATATCAGATATCTTTTGGGTCTCCTCCTGCCAGAGATGATTTTCTCACTTGGTGACTCTGCTTTTTGACCATCCACTAACTTGTTTCAACTTGAGGAGGGCTGTAATCACACCAGCACTCTGTAAATGTAGGGGATGAACAAAATCAATTGCACAGCCCAAAATGGCAAACTATTTGTACACTGATGCAGGGCAATGATTTTGTATTCTGATGGAATGAGAGCAGCAAAATTCCGCAGTATTGATAGTAAATCTAACGGAAACATGAAGCAAAATATAAGGTTTAGAGATAGCAAAACTTTCTAGGGAAATGGAGAGTGAGCAGCAGTAGATGGAAATATTTACAAAATAAAAAAAAAAACATAGCAGTGGATAAAATAAGTGATGTAACAAGGAAGAAAGTAGAAAACAGTACATGAAATATGACTGAATCCCGCCCTTGCTAGAGATGTCATCCCAAGTACTTCTGAACCATCAGCTTTATTTTCTTAGGAAATAGGCAGGGGGAATGATGACTTTTTTCAGGCATACACACTGAATCCATTCCCTACCATATAAAACAGCAATTCATTTGTGCTACTGCTGTCTGTCATTGTGTTCCATTTTCTTCTTTCTTATCACCTTGCTCAAACTCGAAGGAAGCAGAAAGTTCACCTATGTCATTTGCTGGCAGCTGAAATTCTTTCTCAGTTTCTTAATGGAGGCAAGAATAGCTCCCAAGATCGAGCACTAGGTGTCCTGAGGCTTTCTTGGTTAGTAAAAGAAGATGACAAGACTGGAATGTATTAAATTTGCTGCTGTCTCCTGGGCATCGTTTATAGATTCTCCATCAACCCACAAGATCGTCTATTACTATGAACAGTGTAATTAGTTTATAATTAGAAGTTAATCACAAATCTATAAAAGAAGCTTCCAAATATTGACAATGATTAAGAAAGTGAAATTACCATATACAGCTAATTAATTGCTGGTTTGAATTTTGTGAAAGGAAATGAATTCTTAAAACACCTTATAATCTCAGTAGCAGAAATTTTTCTTTCTTACTTTTGGCTTCAGTAATTTTTTTCATATCTCCGATGTCCTGAAAGAGATTATTAGGACAAAATATAAAAATAGTGTTTTTAGTCTAGTTCAGCTCTGTTCTGAAAAGTGTGTTAAAACAGCACTTTCTTATGCAAAAGATCAGTTCCCTCTATGTATTCCAAGCCTTCTTTCCACACTACCTTCACCTTCCAGGGGCGGCAGGGAACACCTCAGAAAGGAAGAATAGTCAAACATGCAGCATTCAGCATAAAAAAAAGGTAAAACAAAAAAGAAATTCTGTACTGTCTAATTTCATGGAAAAGGAATATTTTTTGCTGACATTTTTCTCTTTTTGATGTTCATTACTCATGACTTACTCCTAGCAAAGGTATGCCAACTTGAGAAAGGGATTTTCACACCTCTTAAAGTGTCATTATTTATTTGCTTATTCGTATTGCCCCTACTGTTGCAGACTAAAGCTTCATTGTTTCGGACATTGTACAAACAAAAAGCAAAATGCTGGTTCTTGCCTCAACGGACTTATAATACTCAAATGGACGTAGGCAGATGAGAGAATACAAGGAAACAATATCATGATAAGGATGAGTGGCAATGGTTGCAGCACATCTGCAGCCCAAAGAGTTTTGTGTTTTTTTCTGATGGGCAGGAAAAGATAAGCAAATTTGAAGTGCTTGTTGCTGAGCATAGTGGAAATATAATAAGGAAGCAGCATTACGGGTATTTATGGGAAAGCTTTGGCCCCATGTGATGAGCAGCATGGGAAAAAAAAAAGGAAAATGTTTCTTTCAAAATGTAGCAACTGTGAGGTACAGATAAGTCATGGACCAGCCTGGATGAGATATGATCTACTGATCAACATATATCAATAAGGTGGTATTAGACTGTGAGAAGCACTAAGAGTGAAGACAGACCCTCATGTTTGATACTATAGATAGAAGAGAGCCAGTGAAGACGTTCAAAGAGAGAGGAGACATGAGTACATTCCTGGGCAATTTGTTCCTGCAAAAAACTCATAAGTAGCAAAAGCCACCAAAGGACTGTGGTGTTTTTGTACTTGTCTTCTTCCTTCCTCTGATTCATTAAGGGATCGTGGAGAAGAGGGCAGCAGCTTAGAGTCCATTATTGGATCTGACAACACAAAAGAATCATTTATATGGATGAAAAATAACCAATGCAACCCTTCCTGTTTTTATTTCCTTCTGTGTGTACGTGTGCGTGTACACATGTCCATGTCTTTTTGTGTATGGGGGAGGGTGGCAAGTTTTTTGTTTTAACAGAGAAGTCTCTACATCAATAACTGTCAGGTTACATGGAAAATGCATGGTACAGAGAATTTCAAAGGTGTCAGTCAGGAAAACAAATGTGGAATTGTACACAATGTTATATTCACTAATAACAAGTGATGTTTTCATGGTTATTATTATTGCAGTGACTGACCACTTGTACTAAGTGCTAAGCAGCGGTATGGCCCAGTGTGCTATTATTTAGAAAGATGGTCAAAACTAGGAAATGAAAGATATTCCTTATATTGCAGCAAGCAATGTAGTAAAGAACTGCTGAAACTGTTTACAACACGAAGGCAGCTCAGCAAGTAGCTCTGCACATTGCCAATTGCATTGCAATTCCATATGTTGTACAAGGTCATACCAGATGGCACACCTGCCTAAAAAATTATTGAGGAACTATGCAGAGGATAATCTCCTAAATGAGGGGTCCCACATTCTCTGTGGAGATAGGCCTCCACCAGCTGGCATCACATCTGCTCTCTGACCATCAGAAAGTCCTGCTGAAGGACCATATATACTGGAAGGAAGCCGCAATGGTGTCTCTGCCTACTGCAGCATGGGAGGCAGAAACAAATCCTCAGCCCACCAAAGGCCAATGAGGCCTGCTTGAACTAAGCACAAACCTTTCTGCAAGCACTCCAGAGCCCAGACGAGGACTGCAACCCTTCATTCATCTTCCTGGGCTTCCTAAAAGCAGGCTGGGATTTCCCCTGATGGGAACAGAGATTGTTCACCTAAAGCAATTTAGATAAGCCAGAAATCTTAATCTTTCCATCTTCACTGATGTGGCTTCCAATAAGATGTTGGTAGCAGCAGAAAATAAGAAAATTGTAGTATCACTATTTGGAACTCATTAACTGCTTGTCCAAAATTAATTCTAGGTCTGCTAGGTTTCTCATAAGTAGTTTGGATGGTTTATTTTGTTGGTTGAAATAGTCATAGTTGCTAAGCCACTCTCCATCATGTTTGAAAAGTTATGGCACTCAGATGAGGTCCCCATTGACTGGAGAAAAGACAATTTCACGTCATTTTTAAAAAAAGTAAAAAGGACAGCCCTAGGAATTACCAGCCAGTCAGCCTCACCTCAGTACCTGGTAAGATCATGGAACAAATGCTCCTGGAAGTTATATTGAAGCATATGGAAGACAGGGGGGTGATTAGCGACAGCCAGAGTAGCTTCACAGAGGGCAGATTCTGCCTCACTAATCTAGTGGCCTTCACAAATGATGGATTGACTGCATAAGTGGACAAGGGAAGGGCAAGTGATATAATTTACCTGGACTTCTGTAAGGTCTTTGGTCTGGTTCTCTAAAATATTCTTGCCTCTTAATTGGCAAGTGACAGATTTGGTGGATGGGCTATTTTATGGATAAGGAATGGGCTGGAAGACCACATCCAAAGAGTTAGTCAATGGCTCAATGTCCAAGTGGAAACCAGTAATGAGTGGTGTCCTCGAGGGTCCATACCAGGTCAAGTATTATTTAATAACTTAATGACAGAGGCAGTGGGATTTTGTGTACCACCAAGACAGTGGACAACACCAAGCTGAGTGATGCTGCTGATATGCTAAGGGAATGCATGCTACGGGAGTGATTCTCCCTCTTTACTCTGCTTTCATGAGACGTGACCTGGAGTATTGTATCCAGCTCTGGGGTCCCCAGTACAAGACAGACATGGACCTGCTAGAGTAGATCCAGAGTAGGCCCATGAAAATGATCAGAGGTCTGGAACATCCCTCCTATGGAAGAAAAGCTGAGAGAGCTGTGGGGTTGCTTAGTCTGGAGAACGGAAACCTCCTGGGAGAACTTATTGCAGCCTTTAAATACTTAAAGGGGCTTACAAGAAAGAAGGACAAGAACCAGGACCTGTAGTAACAGGACAACGGGCAACAGTTTTAAACTGAAAGAAGGTAGTTTTAGAATGGATATAAGGAAGAAAGTTACTATGATGAGGGTGGTGAGACACAGGAACCTGTTGCCCAGAGAAGTTGTGGATGTCCCACCATTGGAAGTGTTCAAGGTCAGGTTGGACAGAACTATGACCAAACTGATCTAGTGAAAGTTGTCCCTGCCCATGGCAGGGAGGGTGGACTAGATGATCTTTAAAGGTCCCTTCCAACCCAAATGATTTTATGATTCTCATATTGGCATAATAAGATCTATCCAGCGGCTCACAGCTGGGCCAGCTTCCTAGTAGTGTCCTTTTAGTCCAGGGGTAGAGGTTTTTGGTGTTATTATGCTATGGTTTTTTGCTTGTTTTTCCAGAAGAAAAAAGAATTGGAAAAAAATTGTTAGAGACAGTGTTGCATTTTCCCAGCTTTGACACTCCTGAGTGCACACATATAACATAAAGTTATATACACAGTATAGATCACTGTGTAAATGTTTTTGATATCCAATTATAGTGCAAGGTCACTTCAGTAAGGCTCTGTTGGCCCTTAACCTGTATGATTTGCCCTCTGCCAGGCTTCTATTAACTCTGTTTTGCAGAATAGTTTCTGAGCCTGAAGCAAATTGCATGTTGAGTGGCTGTAGTGTATTAGGTACCCAAAAGTTATGTCATGGATCTAAATTTGCTGTACAATGTATTCTTCTCCTAATTGCTCCTCTTCCCTTTTCCTCAGTTCAACCCTTTTCCTTCCCTTGTGGGACTTTCTTAACGGACTGTTTATCAGCATGCATATATTTACTCCCTCTTGTTCTTTACAGTCAAACTAATACATCTCCTTGCCCTCCTCACTTTTGGGAGGCTAAAGGGTTGCCAGGAAGCTGAATATGTAAGCTCCCACCTTAACAAATCTAACATATACCAGCAAGGAGAGTCCTTTTTGATAGATCAGGCAAAATATTCTTATTAAGCCAGCCTGATTCATTCCCTCCTGACCATCTTTACTCAGTGAAGTTGTTATGTCCTGACTCCTGAGAAAAATCTGTTCAACCATTCTCCCTTACTGTGCATTCCTGTTTCTTTCTAGTTATTATCAAAAGGAGTTTCTTGCCCTGCACTGCAGATGAAGGCAGACTGACACTTCTAAGTTAAGAAGCACCAGCAATCACTTTTCTTTACACCTCCCTGATCCCATTCCTCAAAGATTTTCTGCAGGACATGGAATTAGGCTGATTTTGAAACTGGCTTATTTTAATGCAGTATTAAAACTGATTAAAATGTTCTCCACCCCTCCCCCAGTACTATGTAGGCTGAGGAATGGACACTGCAAAATCAAGATTTCCCTCTATGGCTAGCATCAGAGACGAAGTTAGGTGTTAGCTATAGGATGACCTCCAGTCTTGCCAAAATGAATGGATAAGCAAAAACTGAAGGTTTTAATAAAGGATTTCGTGAGTGAAGGAGGTGAGAATCTTGAGGGATGAGAGCCTTCTCTGTACTTGCCTTTCCCCAGAAGATGTCCTGGATTTGCCCTTGCTTTGACTGATAATGTATTCCTCCAGCAGTAGAACAGTAGAACCCACCCTTCTGTTTCCCTTCATCATACAGCTGCACATTGTGCTGATGGCTTGGGGGCCTTTATGCATACTACTGCAAAAAGGGCTTTTGTTCAGTATGCTGAAGATCCTCTCAATTTGACAAATATTTCCACTTTTTATTCTTTGCCCTAAAATGTGCTGTACTATTTGTCAGCATTAAACTGCATGTGGTTTTTCGGTTCTGCTGTGCCTGACTGCACTGTTACTTTGTTTATGCTAGTACCGATTGAAGTCTAGAGCTTTTTCTGAGCCTCTTGCTAATAACACTTTCTCAGTTTGAAAGAAAGGCTTAGTTACGTGTGGAAGGCAGAGAAATCATCACCAGCATGTGCTTCCTTTGCTTGCAGATATGCTGGGTTGCTGTCATCAGATCTCATATGCAAACCGTGGTCACACCTGGTAGTGACTTGGATAGGAAATGGCATCATGCATGAAAATTCAGCAAGTGAAAGTAGTGATAGAATCAGGTGACATGCTTGTTCACCTGAACATTTACTGAACAGGTGCTTCAGCATTGTTTCAGGGTCCTGAGAAAAATGTTTAAATTTAATTCAGGAATAAAACCAAGCTCCCAACTGCTTGAGCTGATTTAAAATCCCATGACTCTTTTTGTAAGAACAAGAGCAATGCCCTAATATCTTGGCCAAATTCCAGACAGTGAAATTACATTCTGCCAATGTGAAATACACCTGTCATTTGAACTGCAACCTATTCTGAATTCTCACTGAGACTGAGAACTCCTTTTTAGTTTTACATGCCTCAAATCGTTGCCCTGTCCACCACTGAGAAGATACAGCATTTCTGGAGTGGGACCTATAAGTAAGTCTCTCTCCAAAGCACATTGGAAAAGAAGAAATCAATTAAAGATGAAATACCATCATTATCTCCTATGGTAGCAATATTATTTTCTCAAACTTTATCAGGCCACTGACAAAATTTTATTATTCTTCTTAGTGATGTTGTTTTGAGATTCCTCACAGGAAAGGACATAACTGAAAGATAGATTAGAAAAGCAAGTAGTTGGGATAAAACTAAGCCAGAAAATGGTATGCACGTGTTCTGGTTTTGGCTGGGGTAGAGAGAATTTTCTTTATAGTAGCTAATATGAGGCTATGTCTTGGATTCACTCTGGAAACAGTGTTGATAATACAGGGATGTTTTGTTACTGCTGAGCAGAGCTTACACAGAGTCAAGGCCTTTTCTGCTTCTCACCTCACCCCACCAGAAAGGAGGCTGGGAGTGCATAATGAGTTGGGAGGGGACACAGCGGTAACAGCTGACCCCAGCTGACCAAAGGGATATTCCATACCATATGATGTCATGCTCAACATATAAAGCTGGGGAAGAAGAAGGAAGTTGGGGACATGTTTGGAGTTACAGCTTTTGTCTTCCAAAGTAACCATTATGCATGATGGAGCCCTGCTTTCCTGGAGATGGCTGAACACCTGCCTGCCCATGGGAAGTATTGAATGAATTCCTTGTTTTGCTTTGGTTGCAGGTGAGGCCTTTGCTTTACCTAATAAACAGCCTTCGTCTCAACCCACAAGTTTTCTCACTTTTCTTATTCTCTCCCCATCCCACCTGGGGGCAGAGAGCGAATGGCTGAGTGGTGCTTAGGTGCTGGCTGTGGTTAAACAATGACAGTGTGTTTGACATGGCATGCTAGCACTTTAAATGCTTTGTCTCAGGAGGAGGATAGCTATTGCATAAGAAATCTCATTTTTTTAATAGATTCTTTTTTATCGAGTTAAAATAATGAAACAGACATACGCTACCATACTGAAATTGTCTTACTTATCCATTATAATAGGTCTTTATGTGACAGCTCCACCACTGCAGGGTGTGAATTGGAAGGAAGGATTCAACAGAATCTGTCCTGCCCCATTCTAGCAGCCCAAGCCCACTAAATGTGGTATCTCCAGTCTCATCAGAGACCTATGGAACAAGAAAATTCTGGGTGGACTTAAACCACAAATGATATTGAATATATTATGAATTGACCAAGAAAAACCTAATTTTCTACCATGGCAGGGGTGTAACTTACATAGGCCAGGGAAAATAAACAGCATTCACATTGTCCCGTCTAGTAATCAGCTGACCTCTTGCCAGAGAATCAAAGCTTAAGACATTTCTATTCCACTGCTAAATATTATCGTGGCACCAATGATTTTACCTCTGTTCTTTCTGGACCTAAAGCCTAACTTGACATAAGGCTGTTTGAGAGCTTTAACTAAGGAAGATTTCCATTTACCAGAACCTTCATATACTACTGAAAATGGGTAGATGGGCAAGTATCATTAAAACCATAGCCAAAGGAATCCTGCTTATAAGCATTTTGTTAGGAGCACACATACAAAATGTTAAGGCTCAAAAAAATAAAAATGGCATATGCTCTCTCCTTCCAGCAGTGTTTTGGTCACTACCGTCTGTCACTAGCAGACCTTCTGCCTTTGGGCTCAATTCTGGCAGCTGCTTTTGTTGCCCTCATCTCCTTCAAGCCCAAGTTTTTTTCTTTTCTTCTTTCTGCTTTTCTGCTAAGGGCTGAAAAGCCTCCCTGCTCTGTGATGGAGTGCCACAGGGGCAATGTGCTTAATCTGCTGCTCCCCTCCTGCCTTAGAAATTATGAACATGAGCAGTTCCCCAGGGCTTCAAAGGACAACCCTATCTGACCTTACTCTACTTCCTTCTGTGTGTGGATTCAAGGCCAAAGACAGCATTGGGTTTAGGCATTAACAGTTACTTTCCACACCTGAGAAACAGCAGGACTAGTACGGGCACAGGAAGAGGTAGAGACATGCCGGGTGTATTGTAGCTCGTCCATCTTGCTTCTGCCTGTGCTGAATAGTCTGACTGCCTCTGGAGCCAGACCTGCCATATGGGGAACATAGCCCTCTCAGGAAGGTGCTACGCTTAACCCTGCATGCATTCCTTTAGACAAGAACTTACACCATCCTTAGAGTCTTTTCTGAGAGAGAGCAAATGTTCTTCACTCTCCTAGATCCAGTTTTGTAAGGGCCCTTACAACTGCTCTTTAAAAAGGCCTCCGTAGGGTCTCAAAGTTCTTGCTGAAACTGGGAGAAAAGTAAAAAGAGCGTTTTTACTTTGGTACCTGTGTGATTTTTGGTTGGGCCAAATGGAGGTGTTGGCCTGGTGCAGAATAAATATTTTTGATCTATGGGGTTCCACTGCTTGCAGAATCTCCAGAAATTAGTTATTCTAGACTATAACAGGCAAAAAAATTGTATTTTTCTGAAGTTTAGAAAGCATTTGTTCTAAATGGAATCATAAATTTTCTTTGCAAACTTGGCTTTCCTGTTCACTATATGTCTTCCTTTCTTAGTCTCTCCCATTCTTTTTCAAATGCTAGTCCACCACATGGAAAGGGCAACAAGGAAGGTTTCTACAGACACATAAGCAGCAGAGGGCATTTGAGGGAAAATATGGGACTGTTGCTGAATGGGGATCTGACATGGGAAAGCCCAAGGTACTCTCAGTTGCCTTCACCTTCGTCTTTACTGGTAAGATCTGCCTTCAGGAATCCCAGAGCAAGGAGCACCTGCTTAAGGAACATTTAAGAAAACTGGTGATAGATAAGCCCCTGGGACATGATGGAATGCACCCACAAGTGCTGAGAGACCTGGCTCATGTCACTGCAAGAACAACCTTGACCAGCTTTGAAAGTCTATGGCAATTAAGGGAGGTTCCTGAGCACTGGTATAAAGCAATTGTCACTCCTGTCTTCTCAGAGGGCAAGAAGGAGGATCCTGGGAGATACAAGCCAGCCAACCTCAGCTTTCTCCCATGGAAAGTGATGATGGAATCCCCTTCAAAAACATTTGCAAACACACGAAGGACAAGAAGGTCATTTAGAGTAGTCATCAGAGATTTATGAAGGGGAAATCATGCCTGAAAAGCTCGTAGACTTCTATAATGAGGTGACTGTCATGGCGGATAAGGGGAGAGCAGTGGACGCTGTTCATCTTATCTTTAGCAGGGCTTTCAACTCCATATCCCATAGCAATGTCACTGACAAACTCATGAAATGTGGGCTAGATATATGGACAGTGAGATGGACTGAAAATCAGCTGAATGGCCAGGCTTAAATGATTGTGACCAGGACACAAGGTTCAGGTGGAGGCCAGTTACTAGTGACGTACCCCACAGATAAAATCTAGGGCCAATACTGTTTAACATCTTCATTAATGACTTGGATGATGGGACAGAATGCTCCCTCAAGTGTGAGAGGAGTGGTTGATAGACCAAAAGGGTGTGCTGCCACTCAGAGGGTCCTGGACAAGCTGCAGAAATGGTCTAGCAGCAACCTCATGAAGATCAACAAGGACAAGTGCAAAACCCTGTGTTTGGACAGATTAATTCCATGCAACAGGAGAGGCTGGGGGTTGATCATCTGAAAAGCAGTGTGGCAGAAGAGGACCTGGTTCTGGTGGACACCAAGCTTACCATGAGCCAGCAGTGTGATTTTGTGGCAAAAAAAAAGGCCAAGGGCATTGAAAGATACATGAGGCAGAGCATTGTTGGCAGGTTGAGGGAGATGATATTTCCCCTGTACTCATGGTGTGCTGGGTCCTATGCTGGGCTCCCCAGTACAAGACAGACATCAGAAGACTGGAGTGAATCCAGCAAAGGACCACAAAGATGTTGAAGGGACAAGAGGCAATAGGCACAGGGAAAAAGACAAGAAATATCATTTAAACATAGGAAAAAGGTCTTTGGTTTGTTTGGCTTTGTTGTTTGTTGTTTGTTTGTTGGGGGTTTTTTGTTTAGTTTTGTTACTGTGTGGTTGTTGAATACTGGGACAGGTTGTCCAGAGAATGTGGAGTTTCCATCCTTGGAGACATTCAAAACCCAACCAGATACAGCCCTCAGCAACCTGCTGTAGCTGACCCTGCTTGAGTGGGAAGGTTGGGCTAGATGATCTGTTGAGGTACCTCTCAACCTCAACAATTTTACTACTGTGTGATACTTAAAAACTGAGTCATAACTCTTCTCAGCCTAATTCTTTGGACAGACACTTAAGATGTATTGGGCAATAGTGTCCGATAAAACAAGTTAGAATAACCTCTGCAAAAGGATAATTTTAAATAAACTACAGGACTTAGCATCAAAATATTTATCATGTGAAATATAAAGATTTTAGGCTGGAAGTAATATGTTAGGCAGGGCTGGTCCCTGTTTGAAATCTGGCTGTTATGTTCTAAATAATTTGCAGCAAATACAGCTGACCTCATAAAGCCCTGTAAATCAAATTACTTGCAATAATTAATCTGTGAAATAAACATGAGTATCAGGATTTCCATATCTCATCTTCTCACCCTCTTCACTTTTACCTGCCTCCTTCCCTTTGGGATGTTCAATCAACTGGGTTTTTAATATGACAAGAATTTGTAAATGATAAAATGGAACTTTGTCAAAAATAGTGTCAAGTGGCAGGACTACTCTGAGACTCTCAGTGCATTAAAATGGAATAAAAGTAACATCAAATGAAAGTGCCTGCAGGCAATGGAGTGGATACGTAACAATGTAACATAGAAAAGGACATTTGATTTAATGAGTTTTAATTTCATAAAAGTGCAAGTCATTGAATGGGAATGTCATTGAAGTAATCAGAAAGTCCTGCAACTTCCATGTTTTTGTTAAGGAGACAGCTAATTAAGTGTGAGTACCATTCTGAATAACAAAGCAAAGCACAACCTAATGTGATCAAGATCAAAACTGGGCCTGGAACTGAGCCATAAGTCTCTTGCTCTGCATGCTGCTTAACACATGCAGCAAATGTTTGTGTGGTCATACCAAACAGAGGTTATCTTGCTCTTTGCTTAAGGCTACAGTTTGTGCAGCAAAACTTGCTATTGATACTTGTTTTGAATTGTAGATGATTCTTGACTAATATAGATGAAGTTTTTATCTGGAGTAGAAATGAGGCAATTAATATACCCCATAGAAAAAATAACAATTTGTGCCTTTCCTCTTGTTTAAAAGGATGAGAAAGATCTGTCATTCTCCAAAATTTGTTTTAATTTCTCCAGCTGTATTAACACTAGTAAGCATATGAAAAAAATTGAATGCTTTTTCTGTTCCTACATGACAAATGGGACAGTGAGATGAAGAAAATCAGTAAAGGGGCAAGAATCCATTGCAAAATGCTCCTTTCTGACAGTGACATTAGTGAAACTAACTGCAAGGGAACATGTAGGTGTTATAAGTTTCTTAGTGGGAAGTAAAACGTAGAAGGTGTTATCAGGTCTGTGTGTAGCACACCCCTCTGCAGCAGGGGTATGTCAGGAAAATTGAGAAGATACTGCTGTACTGATTGACAGTCCAGCACTGAGGGTGTTACCAATACACTACAACTTCTCCCTCACATACAGTGGCCTGGAGCAATTTTGGCTGCTAGTGTCCTCTGGAGTCAAGGTATTTCTGGGAAGTGCTGTTAGCATAGCCTCTCCTCAATTCTCTGCCCTGCTTGTGTTTTCCAAAACTATGTGAGGGCTTTTAAAAGCTACATGCAGTTTCTTCCACAGCATTTTCTATCAAGAACGTGCTTATTAAATGCTTACTTTATGGAACATTTGTCTAAATCAAACATCCAAGAGGTTTCCTGTTCCTCAGTAAACATTTTTTCCATTTAAATTAATTTCAGGCCAAGGCAAATCCCAGGGGACAGAGCTTCCTACAGCTCCAGAGCATTTAGCAATAAATACATGAATGTATCCTTAAAGTGGTAAAATGCAGCAAGATTTTCCTTGGACGAAAATGTCTTTCTTAACTTCTAGAGGAGTTATGTAGATATTCTTACTCATGTTGATGGAGTCTCCCTTGAGTTTGCTGGTTTGGATTAGACAGCTTTTCAAATAGAGTTATCTATTTCAGATGAAGACTGTTTTAAAATTCACATGAACAGCCTTATAATCTTACCAGTGCTCCTTGGAGTCAGTCAGGACAAAACTGCTATGAGAAAGAGTCTGCTTTGCCCTTTGTTCTTAGCCAAATCTAAGCACAGATGAAAAAAAGAAAAGAAAAAAAAACACATATGAAAAATAGTTAACGAAGAATTTGTAAAAAAGCACAAAATTTACTGAGAAAAAAGCCTTTCATGCAGTCATTGCTAGTTCAAAAGACTTCACAGTTTATGTGGTATAGTTTATGTCTATTATGTTCATTACAAGGCCCTGGCAAATTATTTGTTTGAATTCATTGAATTGAACTCAGATGTTGCTGGGATTCATCTGGGCACACAGCACAGTTACCTTGTCAGTTTGCAACATGCCACAACCCTATACTAGCACCCCACGCTGTGAAAACACACCTCAGAGTGAAAGAAGAAGGGGAAATCCCAGTTACATATCCACAGATATCGAAAAGATGCAACCCAGTGAATTAGGAACTTCTCTCTGAACCTCACTTCAACTGGACTGCATGATGAAGTGCTTAACCTGCTGTGTGTTCCTATGTTCATTCTGTACCCCTTCAGGTCTGCATTTGACTCTCTGGGGCAGGTTCTTGCCATTGCTGAAGGCCTCCCTGCAGAACGTTCTGGTTTACAAATAGCAGTGGAAGCATATAAGCAAGAGCTCCTGGAAAAGCTACAGGCAGTGTTCAAACACTTAATGGAGCAAGGGTACAAACCCTGCCTGCTGAAACATGCTGAAGCATGTGCCATGTCATCTTCATTCTCGTTACACCTGAATGCTGGCATATACTACCATCACATCTTCTCTTTGCTGTGTGCAAAGGACTGCTAGGGATACAATGGGAGCAGGTCTTATCAAAAGTAATAGTAATTTCCCTGCATTACCAGACCCAATATCTTTGTATTTTTCTTTTTAACATAGTTGTGTTTGTTCTTTTTCAAAAATAGAAGTACTGTACTATGTGAAATAGTTTTATCCAGGGAAAAATAGCCAAAACTACATGCAGATGGAAAGTTAAAGTGGTTTAGAATGTGCAAATATGGTCAGTTAAAGTGAAACAGAAGCAGAGTGTGGCAATTCCTTTCCTATTGGTTGATGTGATGGCGATGGATATAGACTGAAATGACAACAACAGAATAGTTACTGAAGTAGTGTGTATTTATGCCTTGAATAAAACAACTTACACTCTGCATAAGGAAATACATTTTTTCTCAGGTTGAAAAATAAGCTTTTCCACTTGTTAATGCATGTGGCCGATTAAATCTTACTGCAGTCTCTGTACACAAGCCATTCATGCCAAAAATGCAGAAGACTAAGGAAATATTCAGAGTCCATTTTACAGGCAAAGAAACTGAAGCACAGGAAAGGAAAGTGATTCATTCATTGTCCAACAGGAAATCAGTGGAATATCTGTAAAGAGCAACCTGCTTTGAATTCCTGTCCAACTCTGTATGCTATGCTTTCCAACTAGAAGTAATAGTCATTCTTAGGAGATGCAGAGGACTGTAATGTTTGCATCAGCCTCGTGCTAGGCCTCTACATAGATCAGAACAGCACCTCAGGTGCAGAGGCCAGGGTGCTTTCCTTTAATTCAGAAGCTTTGTTGTCTTCTACTCTGCTCAAATGGTTTTGCGCAAGCTGTGTGTAAACCCCTTCACAAATAATATTAGGTTTTCACAGGCAATCTGTTAGTGGTGCTTGCCAAATGATTCAGCTGTTGTGTAGTTTAGGTAAGACAGAGTTAATAGGAAAATATAGGGAGCAAAGTTGAAAAGATTTTTTAATTTGTGTTGTCACATCTCTGCTGAATAGGAAGAACTTTCTGACAGAAAACGGTATTTCACTTGGCAATGTGACCTCTTGGTGCAAAAGTGACCAAAAAGACAATGTGGTGAGTTTGAGATGCTCTTGGAAGGACAGCACACGTTTGCTTACGTTGGAAAGACTATTGAGAAAATTATTGAGAACACTGAGATAATAGCTGCATTAAGACGTTAAGTAAAAGCAGTATAAGGGAAGAACTTATGCACTACAGTTAGTTGTAGTGGGACAGTGTATTTGTTCAAGTAAAAGAACAAACAGGGTTTGGTAAGACAGCATGAGTGCCTAAGGGGTAGGAGGCAGCAGATATTGGTATAGTGGGATCAGTGTTGAGAAGATTTACGGCAAAGGTAGGAGGGTTGTAAAAATAAATCTAAAATGTAGGAGTGGAAACTGGCATTGAAGCATGTTTCAGAACCTCTTTTACATAAATTGGAGGAGAATAGGAAAGAGTGTGAATAAAGGAAATTTAAAACTTTTATGAAAGGAGCTAGGGAAAAACAGAGGGGAAAAAATGTAATATCAATAGGAGGATTCTTTGCACTGAAAGACAGCCCACCCTCTCGCAGTGATACCAAGACAGATTCTGCTCTCAGTGCAACTGATGTAAAGCCTGACTAATTCCATCTGTCACTTAGACTAGTGCAAATCTAAAAGAACTTGCAGAAAACACTGGAATTAATTGGGATTTACTTTGATCTATCTAAAAAGCAAGATTTTACCCTATCTTAGATCTGGCAGGCTCTTCTCTTTTATCTTCCATTTTAGATAAGTAACTCATTTACTCCATTCATTCTGGGTTCTTTGTTTTGCTTTCACTCTTCCTCCTGCCCCCCCGCCCCCTGCCCTCGCCCCCAACCCCCCCCCCCCCCCCCCGCCCTTTACTTTTTCTGTTTGCAGTGGCAGCTTACTGGAGCTCAAGCAAAAGAAACCAGGCTTTTCCCCTGTCTAGACTCTCTCTTTAAAGTGTCATGTGAAATGTTCCTGCAGCACTTTCCTAAGACCCTGATAGCTGCTGCTTATGTTGATATGATCCACTCTATAATAGGAGCTTAATATAAGTGCGCCCTTATGTTATGCTTCAAATCACACAGGTTTCAATTCACGTTCCCCCAAAAAGCAAAAATGAGATTAGCATCTAAATTGAAATTGAAGCTAAAAAAATCTGTGGAAAAAGAAGTCTAAAAAAATATCTTAGTATCAGTTTTATGCTTCTTTTTACTCTCTATCTTTGTCACTTCCCAGAAAATAAACCCTCAGTAATAAGCACTAAACTGTGTCTGGTCTTGCACAGGTGTGTTGAGAGATGAAAAAAGGGAGAAATTTAACCCCATTTAGTTAATACCATTAACTTCAATGAACGTGTGGCTCCGTCAAGAAAGTCTCAGTTCACCCTAAGTGAGGATGCAAGAGCTGCAACCCCACTATCTTTTCCTAGTTGGAGGTACAAGTAAAGTATATTTCCTAGGCAGTCACTGTTTCCACGGCCAGTGGCAGTTCCCCCTCCATGCTCCTTGGAACTTCAGGAACAATTTGGTCATGCAGACATGTTTTGTTTTGGCACCTTCTATCCTAGGATTGAATAAAGGGAAACTCAAGATATTGTTGTGTATCTTTAGTTTACCACCAGTTCTCATGTGTATTCTTAAAACAGTGTTCAGAGTAAAGCCAAAGACATAAAGTGCTGCTCCGCACACCAAAATCACAGTGTGGCTTCCAGCTTGCTTCGCACATGCTCACTGGTGATAAGTAAGATCTGAGTTGCTCACGGCCCCTCATTTCTCGTTACCTTCAATGTGCAGGGAAGACATCAGGAAGTTTGCAACAAACTTCCACTGACAATAGATTTCCCCCTAATGAGCTTCTGAACTGGTTCCTCTCACTTGCAGGTTAAGGAGTCAGTGAGAATCCATGTGAGAAATCCTAACAAAATGGAATTACCAAAAAAGAACTGAAAATAAGACATGAATGAAAGGAAAGGATAATAAGATGAGGATGTGTAATGGCACCATCACTTTTTTCACAATTTTGAGCATCGGCATCTGATCGTGGAAATCTGAGCATTGCATAGTTATTCATTTTGACACTAATGGAACTATTTAAAATGTATTCTAATATCTTTCTGAGGAATAATGCATGGTACTTGAAAGCAAACTTGGCATGATGAGGAAGAAGAGAAGACATACAGTGCTGTGGTAACCCCTCACATATTTCTAAATAAGAAGCAACTGGAACACTTCAAAGAGCTATTGCTTATTTCGCTCACGACAAATATTGTGACACTAGAGGGGCAAGAAGTGCTTATGTGACATTGACCTTCATAACAGTACAGCAAAAACCAAGCAGTATTTGAAGGAAAAGAGTGTGTTGATATGTTTTTCTTCTACGTATGTAAAAGGCAGTCAAACAAACTCCATAAATTCTTGAAGGTGTTAGTTCAGCCACTTGCTCCACCTAGTTGAATCATCCTGTAACTAAATTCACATGAATTTCCGCAGTTTCACTTGAACAGAAATAAATCAAGTAAAACCATCAGGATTTGGCCCAGGAATATATACATCTGCTGTTATCAGATTTAGTTACTGTTATCAGTTTAAACCAGCAGGCTAACTGAGACAATTTGGAGAACGTGGTCCCACCCTCCCTATTTAAAACATCAAGATAGGCTTTTACAGGCAGGTCACAATGAGTTTGAAGTTTTAATTCCCATGGGCTACAACTAGTGCAGAAGCAAGCACTATTTTCATTTCACTTACAATGGACCAGATTTCCATAAATCTGTGCATTTATAAGACTTAAAGATACCATGACTTTATATGAAATCACAGCAATTGCACCAGCAGAAATTGAAAATGGGCATTTATACCAATTTATTAAAAGTCTGAGTTGGCAATAAAGTAAATTTTTAAACTATGTCTCAAAAATCCAAGGAGTTATGTGCTGTATTTTAGGTCAATAAAGATAATGACAGAGTTTAAAGCTGTATTACAGCTGGTTTCATAGCCAAACCTTCAGAAAAGAATTGTGAGACTGATTGAACTGTGTGTTTGGACTTCTGCCTGAGAATTACTATGCTAGGAAGAACACCTTCTAGAAAACTGGGAAAATCTGGTTAGAAACACATCTCCTTAGAGTTTTGTTAGGTACTTTCAGTGTTACTATCCAGATGACAGTTCCTGATCCTGTCCTTGCTCTTCTTAATTCTGTCTACAATAGCCAGCATATACATGCACATGTATACACTCAGGTCTTCTGGACTGAGAGGTGTACCATAGTCATTCCTAAGCTATTCTTATGCTAAACAAAGATTAGAGTGTAAAACCTTTTGTTATTTTATCTACTTACACTTGTTCAGTTGGCATTTTCCTTAAAGCACGTACAGTAGTTCATATTTAAGATCATGTAAGGAAGAAAAAGAAAATGGATTTCTCACCTGATCCACAAACCTTTAGACCTGAATATTGAATAAAAAACAAGACCAAGTCAGTATGTCAAACATATGAACCCTAAACACAATATATCTCTTTTTTCTCTGCATGTGTCATTCCTGTCTGCATGTTTCTCCAGCTTGTCCAAGTTCCTGTGAATCAGAAGCATTTTCCTACATTCTAGATAAACAGATTTACCTGAATAGCCCACCTATCAAACTTCCAATTTAGACATAATGCCAAGCTTATGTTGTCATATTGCCATGCAGAAAGTCTGCACCTTTCTTAATGTAAGATAATAGTAGTAACTGAAGAACCACTGTCAAATTTCCCAGAACACCTCTAGGGTTTATTTTAGCTATTCCTCTAAAACCAAATTTTCTTCATTTGCTTAAAAACAGTAATTATTTCTTCTGCTTTCTAGCTGTGGTTTAACCCTAGCCAGCCACCAAGAACCCCACAGCCACTGTATTACTCCCCCCATCCCCCTGCTAGGATGGGTGACAGAAAAAGAAGGGCAAAATCGTAGAATCATAGAATCATAGAATCGTTAAGGTTGGAAAAGACCCTTAAGATCATTGAGTCCAACCACTAAACTATCACTGCCAAGTCCACCACTAAACCATATCCTCAAGCACCACATCTACACTTCTTCTAAATACCTCCAGGGATGGAGACCCCACCACCTCCCTGGGCAGCCTGTTCCAATGTTTGACAACCCTTTCGGTCAAGAAGTTTTTCCTAATATCCAACCTAAACTTCCCCTGGCGCAGTTTGAGGCCATTTCCTCTCGTCCTATTGCTTGTTGCTAGGGAGAAGAGACCGACCCCCACCTCACTACAACCTCCTTTCAGGTAGTTGTAGAGAGCGATAAGGTCTACCCTCAGCCTCCTCTTCTTCAGACTGAACAACCCCAGCTCTTTCAACCACTCCTCATAAGACTTGTTCTCTAGACCCTTCACCAGCTTTGTTGCCCTTCTTTGGACATGCTCCAGCACCACAATGCCGTTCTTGTAGTGAGGGGCCCAAACTGCACACAGTACTCGAGGTGCAAGTACAGGGGCACAATCACTTCCCTACTCCTGCTGGCCACACTATTCCTGATACAAGTCAGGATGCTGTTGGCCTTCTTGGCCACCTGGGCACGCAGCTGGCTCATGCCACTCAATGCCATGCTCTTTGGCCCAGGTGCCTATGAAGTGTCAGAAATGAGTCCCGTTGTCTGACTCAGTTCTCTCTGGGGTGCTATGTCACCATAAGAGTTGCTTTTCAAGGCCCAGGATAGTGTTCCGGGCAGTGGCATGGGCCATGGATGTGTAGAGAGTACCCTCCATTTGAACATCCAGCCCAGCACTGGCAGTTGGGGTGCCAGGAGCAACTGTGCTTCAGTACCAACCACTTCTGAAGCAGCTCAAACCCCTTCATGTGCTGCCAATATCTCTTTTTCAGTTGGAGTATAGCGGGCTTCGGACCCTCTGTATCCCTGACTCCAAAGCCCTAGTGGCTGACCTCGAGTCTCCCCTGGTGCTCTCTGCTAGAGACTCCAGGTAGGGCCATTCTCCCCGGCTGTGGTGTAGAGCACATTTTTTACTTCTTGTCTTGCCCAGACTGGCCCAAGAGCTACTGCATGAATTATCTCCTGTTTAATTTGCTGAAAGACTTGTTGCTACTCAGGGCCCCATTTGAAATCATTCTTCCAGGTCACTTGATAAAGAGGGGTTACAATCAGACTGTCATTTGGTATAAGCATTCTTCAAAAAACCACAACACCTAAGAAAGCTGTGTTTCCTTTTTGTTAGTTGGTGGAGACATGGCTGTTATTTTGTTGATCACATCCATCAGGATCTCACAAAGTTCTATTTTGCTGTTTATTCCTAAAAACTGGATCTCATGCGTCAGTCCCTTGACCTTATTTTGTTTCACGGCAAAAACAGTTTTCAGAAGGATTTGGACTACTTCAATCCCTTTCTCAAAAACTTCTTCTGCTATATTGCCCCACATGATGATATCATCAATGTATTGTAAGTGTTCCAGAGCTCCACCCTTTTCCAGGGTGGCAAATGGTAGGGCTGTGTTTCCACCCCTGGGGCAATCGATTCCAGGTGTACTGGACACCCCTCCAGCTGAAAGCAAACTGTGGCCTGCACTCTGCTGCCAAGGGGATGGAGAAAAACACATTATCAATATCAATTGTGGCATACCTCTTGGCTGCCTTTGACTCCTATTTGTATTGAAGTTCTAGCATGTCTGACATGGCAACACTCAACGGTGGAGTGACTTCACTCAGGCCACGATAGTCTACTGTTAGCCTCCATTAGACTTCTGCACTGGCCATATGGGACTGTTGAAGGGTGAGGGGGTCTTACTAATGACTCCTTGGTTCTCCAGCTCATGGATGGGAATCAGGCAGTCTCGGTGCGATATTGCTACAGGTGCACCGTTGTGGCAATCAGCGTCTGTTGTTCTTTGACCCTCAGCAACCCCACAACAGAAGGGTCCTTCAAGAGACTTGGCAAGGTAGACAGCTGTTTAATTTCTTCTGTCTCCAAGGCAGCTACACCAAAAGCCCACCCGTACCCTTTTGGGTCCTTGAAATACCCTCTCCTGAGGCAGTCTATGCCAAGGATGCACGGAGCCTCTGGGCCAGTCACAATGGGGTGCTTTTGCCACTCATTCCTGGTTAGGCTCACTTTGGCCTCCAATACAGTTAGCTCTTGGGATCCCCCTGTCACTCCAGCAATGCTGATGGGTTCTGCCCCTATATATCTTGAAGGCATATGGGTGCACTGTACACCAGTGTCCACTACAGCCTTATATTCATGTGGGTCAGATGTGCCAGCTCGTCGGATCCACACAGTCCAGTAATCTTGGTTTTCCCTTTCCTCCACCTGGCTGGAGGCAGGGCCCCTCTACTCCTGATCATAGTATCTATTACTTACTTCTTGTAAATGTGAATCAAAAGTCTCTTTATTAAGAACAGAAATAAAATCAGTGCTTCTACTCCTCTGTCTGGGGACCAGCTGACTGGAAATGGCAGTAACAACTTTTCTGGAAGGGCTCCCCTGAGTGATAGTTTTACCTTCCAACTCGCATTCCAATGTCCTTTATGGTTGAGGTATATTTTCCATCCCACTTCCTCATGTCCTCTCCATGGTCATGCAGGTAAAACCACAGGGTGCCCTGTTGTGTGTATCCTCTCTCACGAGCAAAGGGATACTTACTCCTAATGGCTGAGGTACTGGTCCATGCATGTGGAGAGTAGGACATACCCTGTTTGAGTTGCTGGACCTGCCAGGACAGTTTCTCCACAGTGGAGATGAGGGAGGAAGAGAGATTTTCTTCATAATCACAGAGTCTGCCATCCAGATCCCCCACAGTTGGTGCCTCTTCATCTTTCCAGGCCAGTACTGCCAATGAGTTTACATGTGATGATGGTGCACTCTGCACATATTTTGCCACGTGGATTTTGTGCACTGGGCTTCATCTGGATCTTTGGGTGACTGCTCATTGCTCAGGTCACCATAAATCACCTCCAGCATGGCTATTTCCCTAGGTACTGGGTACCTTTCTCCATTGTTGTCCATATTCCTGGGTGATTCATCTCTTCCTTGAAGGGTTACCTTTCTTTCATGCCAGACAGGAGTCGCCTCCAGAGGCTGAGGGCTTGTGCCCCTTTTCCAGTTGTTTTGTCAGTGCCCCTTTCCCTAGAAAGTGGTCCCAGCTGTTTGGCTTCGTTACCCTCTAACTCCAGGCTACTGCGATGCTTTTCTAGGGATCAGTGTGTTATCAACCTTATTCTCATCCTAAATCCAAAACACAGCAGTATACCAGCCACTGGAAAGAAAATTAATTCTATCCCAGCCAAAACCAGGACTCCTCCAATACTTGTGAGAAGTTACCTAAATTAACATTTTCAAAAAATGGATATGTATGTTTAGATTAATTGACAATTTCAAAGAATTTACCAAAAATATACCCAGAAAACTCATTGAAATAAACATGTACTTGGACAACAGGATCTGACAAATGTTTGCATACATCAGAAATAAAAAAAAATGTTATGTAGTCTGAAGAATTCAGTCAATGCAGAGGTTTAAGAGGTTAGCTGCAATCAGCAAACACATCTACAAGACAATATCTAACATGGAAGAGCTATGAAAGAGAAAAGACATTTGTAACAGGAAGTTTAAGAAAGAAACATGGTGAACAAAAAATATCTGAACAGCTTATTCTGTGTCTCTCAGAATGTGAATCATTTGACTAAATGGAGCTGTTTAATCTGAGTTAGTCGCTGTAGATTTCCAGTCTAATCTATGACAATGTAATCAAAATAGCTGGTGATGTCCAGAATATGAATAATCTCATCCAAAAGTAGATAAATCTAAAAAAGCCAGAACAATCAAGCCTAAAAAGTGCCTATGAAGGCATTTCTAAGTGAAGAGAACTTCACTAATTCAAAAGGGAGTTTATGAGAGTGGCTCAGACATGTATGTCTACACTGTAGACATACACAGCTAGATGAGATGAATCCTGTCCTTGGGCTCTTTAACTTACATTCAGCAGCAATTTGCAGCTGAATTTCTGGATCATGGGGTCATATTCTGCCATGGAAAGCAGCAAAGAGACGACAACGTAAAATCAAACGACTCCTTCTTAAGCATAAGTAAAAAGGAAAAATTCCCCAAAAATTACTGTTCTCTGACTCAGAAGTTTTGAAACTACATCATTAATTTTATAAGTAATGCCATACTAATATGACATATTTAGAAAGTTGCTGTTTCAATATTCCTTTAATACTGAGAGGTAGTCACTTTCAGCTACTTTATCATGCAATGTTAATGAGTTACAGCAACTGGGATAGCTCTTCAGGTTTTCCAGTTCTGGAAACACGTATCTGTAAACCTGGGCTTCTGATAAAATAGAAAGGCCATATAGTAGGGTAAGCAGAAGAGGGGGGAAAAACAAATACTGTAAGGAGACTATTAATTGGAATGAACATTTACCTCTGGGCAGTCCAAATTCTAAAAATCTTAAGTTCACAGCTCAGAAGACTCAACGGTTAAAAGAGTACTGGGTAAATTTTACACAGGTAATCTAGTGAAGCAGAATAGAAATAAAGACAGAGAGCTAAAGAAAACTGATGGGTGAACTGCTACCCACATCCTAAAGAAGAAAGGTAAACAAAATCATACACTCAGAAAGATTTCAAAGATTCTTGGAGAGCACAGATATGTTTATGAAATTTTAGTGTACTGTTGTATCTGTAGTCTACCTCACAGGAGAGCTTCTTTAAAGCTAGTCCAAATAGCAGAGGTAACATGGCCTTAGCACTACAATGATCTGCAATGCCCAAAAACACTGACATTGTTTGGAACCATCCTAGGATCACATTGATGGTTTGTAGACCTTTATGGCACGAGGTAACTCCCAGTGGTGGAAAACCCTTAGAAACCAGTTGTTTGTTATCTGTATACCAGTAGTCAGAGGGAGTTGCAAATTGCTACCCTCTCTAGATCCAGATAATCTCAAAATTTAAATGTCAGCACCACCCTAACAGTTCCTCACTTGATATTCACATCAGCTTGTACCATGTAGTGCTTTTACTTTTCACATTTTGGTACCCTCCCTCTGTAAATCTCCAGGGGAAAAACACAGTGGTAACATTGAGCAGATTATCTCACTGACATTTGGAGCATGGAAACACTGAGTCTTTTTGAATGTACAAGGATGTAGCAACTCCCTGCTAGCTTCCCAGATGTGGTAGTGGCATAAGGAGAGCTCTGGGGGCCTCTGAGGGAATGAAAGAAACAGAGTGACCCACAGAAAATTAGGCAAGCTGAGGAGAAAATAAAAAGATTAGGATGTTTATTTTAAAGTTGAGCTTCAGTTAGAAAATGCGAACCTCCAGGGCCTATCAGCTTGTCTGAATATAAGATTTGTGGCACTTTCTATAGGGGCATTAAGTGAATTACACAAACTGCTCATAAAAATATATCCTTCCAGTTATGGATTTTTTTTGTTGCTATGTGTTCACTACACTCTTTATGTTGTGCCTAAAGAGAAATACAGAACAGAATGTACACATATGCACACATATTTGTGGATATGTGTATGTATAAGTGTGTGCATGTATCCCTCTGTATCTATGGAAGCAAACTATAACTTATGTTTACATATTTCAAACATCTTTTTTCCTCAATAGCTAACAGAAAAGAAATCTCATTTCTTCTAAAGAACACCCTTGTATCTGCGTAGTAAAATTTGCAATTATCCTGCTGGGAAGCTTAGTAACAACTATTTAGTCAAAATTCACAATCCGTTTACAAGAAAAGAAGATGACTTAGGGATAGAATATTGTCATTATATGTCAAAGAGTTCCTTGAAACTTGGTCAATTTCTTTTGAAAAATCATACTGTGCCAGGGCCTAAATTGCCAAAATAAAAATAAATATCACTAAGGTATGTATTCTGTTGTGAAAACATCCCGAATATTTGTTAATACATTTAGAAACCTATCATCTGACTTAAATTTTATGCAGCCTGTTTTTAACAATTTGAAATATATATGTGTGTTGCAGGCATAACATTACTCAACAGAAGTAATTTCTTGCTGAGAATTAATTTTTGGCTACTTTTATTTTCTATTTGTTAAAGTTGGTTTAGATGCTTAACCTAGCACGAACGGAAACATTCCCAATTTGAGTAAGAATCACTTTAGTTTTTCACTAATCAAAAAAACCTGGAATTATAATAAACAGTTTGGGTCTATAGTGTCACTCATGCTTGAGATCAATGTACAGCAATCCCTACTACTGACCTTGGAGGAACTAATAGGTTTTCTTCTCAGATTCTTACTAGAGATGAGAAAATCACACAGGTGAAGTGGATGTCTTGACTTATACCCTTCAGCCAAGCTCACAATATCCTTTGGGTCTTTAGAAATGGCTCAATAGCTTAACACCCCTGGGAGCCATAGATCAGCATCCAACTCTGTCAGGAAAATTGAGGACAATTCTCACCATACCTTCGTAGAACAAGACTGTTTTTACAATGTCTTGTTTTTCTCTTAAGTGTAGTTACATCAAGGCAACATGATCTGCATAAGAGAATATCCCCATAACAGTTCTCAGGTGAAATTGTGGGAGGAAAGCATGGGCCCTGGCATGCTATGGAACATTTTTGAATAGGTGAGCACCACTGCTGCTCACCAAAACTAACAAAGTTACTTCAGCACTTCTTGCTTTTTCTTCCTGAGCTTTTGTCTTGCTCCACTGTAGTCTGAGACTTGTGTTCATGGCTAGCATACAGATTTGCATGTCCCCAGCAAGCTTTTACTTTTGACCAGCTGCAGATAAACAGAATGCAAACATAATTTTATTAAAAATAAATCAATAAATTATTATGGTAGTCACCTGCAGCATATCTGAGCTGCAGAAGCATGAGCAAAGACAGGTCAAGGTCAGGATTAGCACAAAGATGCAGGATTTAACTATAAAATAAACACTTAAGACCAGGGTTTCTTATTCTTCCTGGTCTCTGGAAGAGTAGGAGGGAGGACAGCAGCAGTGGAGGCAATGAGGAAAAAAGGAGAAGCTGACATGACCAAAGCACCTGATATTGAGACGCTTTTCAGGAGTGAGACTGTGTACTGCTCATAGAAGGACCCCAGGTACTGGCAAACGCTTACCAAGCAGAAATGCCAATGAATACTCAGGGTCAGAAAGATTTACAAGCACTTTTTTCAGGATGATAAGGAGTTTCAGTGAACTTGGATGATCAGTTTACGGTCTCATGAGAACCGCTCAGTGGAGAGAACAATAAACGCAAGAGCAGTCTCTTTACTCTTTTGAAATCAGTGGAAGATCTACCATTGACTTTGTGGCACCAGAACTTCCTTGCAGTGGTTGGTGTCTGAACCTGGGAGTGCCATATTACTCTTGTGTGTTTTACCCAGAAGAAAAAATATTTGAGGTCAAGAGAAGTAGATCTCTACTTGTGCTAGTACACAACCCAAAATAGAGTTATGTTTGATTGCTGACATTTACAATTGTTTTTCCTGATGTTTTCTCTGTGTATAGGATTCCATTTTTACCCTTTCCTACTCCTGGCTCTGCTGTAATGCCCTTTTGCCTGGAGGGAGGAAGAGGAACAGATGGCATGCAGCTAGGCAATTAGACAACATAGTAAAAGCAGTAAAGTTCCACATTTAACTTCTCAGGCTATCTCCTCAAGCCATTTCCCTTGTGTCTACCATGCAAAGTTAATGATTATAGAATTATTTCCGTCTATCTATCTACAGTCTTAACTGATATTAGAGTGGCCAAAGCAATTTTGATTGACATTTGCTGAGACTCATAAACTAGTTTATTCCAATCAATCATCATTGCTTGTACTGCTACAAGCATTATGTACCTCAGCCAGCGAAATGGGCCATCCACCAGCTCCCACATGTGAACTAGTAAGTGCTCATCCTCAGAAGCCTGGAAAGTTGGTTACAAAGCAGTATGGGCAGATCTCAGTTGAGAAAAATGAAAGGGAAGGGAATTAACACAAACAAATACAGTGTTCAAAGTAAGAAGAATCAAGGTGCTTGCATTGTAAATGAAACATCCTCTAAAACCTCACCTTAGCTACACTGATGCTTGATAACATTCTCTTCACAAAGTGAAAATAAAGGAAAGATGTTGATTTTCTGGAGTAAATTGTTATCCACTATGTTAGTGTTAAAGAACAGATTGAAGAAATTACAAAAGTAGCGTGAATAATTTTAAGTGTGCAACAGCATACCACATCAATTTAAATGACCTGGTAATTTGCCATGAACCCAGGGAATCATTCCCTGAGCTGAATTTATGTTGTGTGTTTTCAAAAAGCAGTCAAAATCCAGGATATAGTGAGGTGTTTGGAAGTAATTTTCCTTCCATTGGAAAAGACCATTACATTTTTCTGCTTTTAAAGGGCAGAATTACCAGTTTCAGTAAGGTATTTGCTAATCCTGAAGTATTTTAGGCTTAATCTTAGTTTTCCAGCTGGTTCTGAACAGTGTAATGTACCACCTTGTAAAGGTGTGTAAAAAAGATACCCAGCTGTATTATTAAACGCAGCTATTTGAGCAGAACAATCCAGTTTTACTTTGTACTTCTTGCCTTTTAAAAATCTAATTAAAGAATGTCTAGAATTCATAGGGATATCAGAAAAAGGTTTTTTGCTTTTTCTTCTTTTTTCTGTGGCCAGGCTCAAATTCACACAAAGATGCATGTTAATGTCATACCCTGAAATGACCAACGTAAATGCGAGTACTTAACATGCACATATGTAGTGCAGCTTGTACTGAGTTTGTACTGTAGGTTCTATTGACAGCTCTGTCGGCCTTTGAAAGATTCATGCCTTCACATTTTCAGACTCTGCATTATGTATAATATTTTATAGCTGAAACCCAGGTGGGGCCACAGCACAAAATACTAAATGTGTTGTGTTCTCAGAAGATCAGAAGCTGGAGGGGATGTCTGAGCTTTTCATTGGTGTGGTTGTCCAATGGAGGCATTCAGCCTGCTCCAGAAGAACAACAGTTTAGTCAGGTATGGGTCCATTAACCACATCTCTTATTCTCACTCATGGTCACAGAACCCTTTTTAGCTGCTAAAACTTTTCTCAGAGACTTAAAGGGCAGAAAGGACACAATGACATTCTCATCTGATCTCCTATATTGTGAGATTTTTCCCAAAGGTTTATCTTCCAGAAAGACAGCCAAAGTAGAATCCACGTGGGTGTGCATTTCCCACCTCAGCTTTTAGCTGTTTTACTAACCCTCAGTGGTAGGAACCTGGAAGTCCGTTTCTAAATAATTTCTTTCTAACACTCTGAAGATACATTCTATTCCTTTTACTGTATTTCATTTTCCTGTATACACTTCCAGAAGTATTTCTTCTTAGCTAGCTGTATGAAAAAGATTCAGTTACAGCATGCAGATTTAGTCAGGAAGTTCAGATATTTACTAGTAACCTATCCTCATCCTTTACCTTTTTTTTTTTTTTTTTTTCACATGTAAGCCTAAGTGGCAAAGGTTTTATGTTTTTATGTTGCTACCACATGAATGTAGTGTTCAAACACATGTACAAACTGGAAAAAAAAAAAAGAATGTTGAAAGATTTGGCTCAAAAGCTGTGGAGAGCATGTGTTGCTACAAAAGAGGCACTGCTGAACACATCTAGTATTAAGCGCACTGAATACCCAGCTGACTGCAGTCACTAAGGAAGTTTCCAGTTTACCACAAGCCAAGATGGGATGTAAAGAGGTTCAAGGAGTAATTACATTGATTTACAGTCAGTGAAGATATTTGCAGACAACCTGAGCAAAGATGAATCACGTCAGTCAGAATTCCAAGTTATTTGAATCTCAGGACAAAAAGACAAATATATAAGTAGTGTGAGAGTAGAAAATGGGTTTGGAGATCAGAAGACCACTGTAAAGAAAATCTGGAAACCAGCAGACCCCTACTTGTCTCACTGTATGAAGATTATGGGTTTGTCTTACCTGCTACTCCAGTTTTCCTAGATTAGACTGTTTCTAAAAAGCGTTGGGCTGCTTTTGGACTAACTCTGGCCCTGTACTCAAAAATAAATAACCATAACAGAAGCACCTACAAACAAAAAGGTGTTACCTCTGAAAAACTCTCTAGGAGAATGATATTAAAAATATGGGTGTTTGGCAGTGCTTTGGGAGCAAAGGTTGCAATCTGGATGCCCTACTTCATCGTTCAGTTTATCACAAAACATGGCTAAGCAGTAACAGAAATAAGAAATAATGTCTTTCATAATATAAGCAATAAGAAATAATGTCTTCCAGTGAGACGCCATCCTTCTCACCACTGAAGGAAATACTTCATAGCTACCAGAGAGGGAATAGAAATAGACACAGAGCAGCCTCCTGCACCTCATGATGTGGGGAACAATGATTCTTTTCTTTGCACTAACAACTGTGTTTGGAACAAGCTCAAGGTTATAAAATAATGAGCATAACAGGAACAAATATTATAAGTTGCCTTTCCTCCCACCCATCCATGAATAAATTTAAACTAAATAATAATAAAACAAACTGGCAGCTGGTGTTTTAAGCTGCCAGCTCCAAAGCCCTCATAAAATAAAACTTTCTTTCTGTTTTTTCTTCTCCTGAGTGGTTATTAATTTTTGTTTTGTGTATTTTTCAGTTACATGTTCTTGTCAGCAGACCAATGAAAAACAAAATCAGCAGTTAATGTTGCTGAGCAGCAACTGACCACACACCTGGAGTTACAAAGGCTTTGATTTTCCAAGCTCTTTCCTTTTTCTCTCCTCATCAGTGTCTGCATGTAATGGATGATGTGGCAAACAAAACAAAGCAAAACAAAACAAAGCAAAGCAAAGCAAAGCAAAGCAAAGCAAAGCAAAGCAAAATAAAGCAAAGCAAAACAAAACAAAACAAAACAAAAACCTCAAAGAGACAGTAAGAGAAAAAAATAATTGATGATAAAAGCTGAATAAAAAAGCACATGGTCATCATAGCAGAAGTACCATTATTATGACCAGATTGCATCATAATCTGGTCCTTCCCATCCAGAATATAGACAGAGGAAAATTAGGAATCTTGAAAACATATCTTGCCCAATCTAATGGCTAGCAAGACCAAATACATAAGGTTAAAAAACTGGGTGAAAAAAATGTATTGTCATATTTCCCAATATATAAAGAGGGAAAAGGGTGAAGGGGGAACAGTCTTTGGAATGGCTAAATGGTAATTGGATGCCTAACCACTGTTCTCAAAATGGAAAAATCTCCCATAGGAGTATGTATGGTTTATTCTTTGATAGATGTAGTTATATGACACATCAGATTTGGCAGGAAAACTGGCTCAGATGTACCTGACAAAAGGGGGAAAGGGTGGGGGGGGGGGGGGGCGGTATTGTTAACTATGATAATTTTGTTGTTCTGGTTAATATCATAGCCTAATAAGCAAATGCATTGGCATGGCTGATAGACTAATGACTTTCATCCACAGAAAAAAAAAATGGAAGGAATTTTTATGGCCAGCTTTTCTGGCAAAACAAATGCATTATGTAACTTCATGGCAAGTCTCTCAAGCTCCAAATCATCCATCCCCCCTCCGATACTTTCTGGTTCATCTGCTGTAAGTTTTACTAATATTGACAGAATGAAAACCAATAATTTAAGAATGTATTGTTAAAAAAATTATCTGCAACCATCTCATGCTGCGTGACAGCTCTTTCTCACCTGGGGCTATGTAGAACTGGAATCTAGAGAGTCCCAAGCAAGCCAAGGTGTGATTAAGTCTTGGTGTGTGTGTGAGGTAATGATAACAACAGTAGAAGAACATAGATAGTAGTGATGAAAAGGGGCTGCATTTGAAACCCATCTAGCTGACACCCTGTCACAACATGAGTCTATTTTATGTGAAAAATCTTTCATGATATCTTGCTGGTAACAGATACTGAAACCCTGATGGCTGCTGTAAATGACATCCTTCCCTAAAATTCTCCGGTCCTTGACTTTTCATAATTTTGACTGTCATTTACATACCTCTGTCACACTTATTTAGTGGTAGAAAATGCTTTTTTGAGTTTCAAGAAAATAAAGAATCTTCTTTACTTGGCAAATGAAGATACATTTACCTCCCTAGCAAATATATGCACATTGTTTATATTGCATCGCTTGTATGCAGAATTATAAAAAACACAGTTTCTTTTCCCTGTTTATCCTACTATCACCTAACAGACTTGAGATCAATCAAAATAACTTTGTTTCCTCCTGAAAAATAGTTTAATTCTTCTTTGGTTAACTGACTTCACTAGTAATTAGTTAAAAAACATCTCAAGTGGAGATAACCAAATATCTTCTGTTCTTCAAATTCAATATAACAACAAGTATTCTTCTAGTGATATAGTAAAAATCAAATGCTAATAAGTGTGATACAAATTATTTGGACCTAAGTGATTGTGAAGGCCTTACAAATCATTGTGTAGAAGTGAAGGTGTCTGTAAATTTGAATACCCTGTGATCCAAAGTATTGTACTATATTTTACTATATGCAGTACTTAACATGCACATATGTAGATACCATATGCTGTGAAGAGGATTAAATTATCATATTTCTCCACTTACAGAATGTGTTTACCATGGCTGTTTCATTTTCATTGTACTGAAAAAGTGTCATATGGTAATTTTTTAAAAGATTTTTATGTTATTTCAGACACTGCCTATTTAACCTAAAATGTCCCTGTAGTTTGTAATAATGAGACAACACTGCATTGAATTAGCTGTAATGCAAACTGGAAAAAGGAATTTTTGAATATATATGTTGAAGAATCAGCTTCAAGATTAAAGAAGTGTGGAGGGGAACAAATACTTGTGCCACATGCTATCAATATTCTTCCTAACTCTTCATGGCATAGATTCCCACCCCAGTTTTCCTATTATCAATGTGATGGCTCTAACCGTGCTAGCACCATCCTATCCTCCATTTATATAAGTGACTGACCCTTACACACAGTGTTTCCTTCAGGTGCACCTCTGTTTCCTTACTATGACACTGTTCACTGGGACAACTTTGGGAAAATTTTCGGAAAGTATCACAACATCTTGGTGTGCTAGTTAATAAGAATTACTCTGTAGCACACACATGCGTACATGTATATACACATATATACCCCCACCACACCGCATATACATATATAGGTATACATCCACATATATACATACACATACATGTGTACTTAATATAAGTATCCATAAATACAGTATATCTCTATCTATTGATAGATTGATTAGTACATCAATCAGTAGTTTCTATCTGTAGTGAAATAAATCTGTACACTGCACTCAGAAAGCCTAAATTTAAACTCCTGATTGGTTTAGAAATTCTCAAAAGAATTTTCCCCTAGCTCTGCCTTCATAGGGTCAGACATGAAAAGGTATACAAAATGTTGCTGATAGTCCCTAGAACATGGAAGTGGGGTAGTCTTAGAAGGTCCAATTTATCTTTGCTTTTCCAGGAAACAAAGTGAATGCTCATCAAATAGATCCTAACCAACATGGCAAAATTCACATACTAGGGAAACTATACCTTTTTTGATTTTCTGGTTTTCATTATCAGTTTCACAATATAATTATTCATTTTTGGAATGTGGGTATGAGAGCATGCACACATGTCTTCCCCAACTACCACTACTAGGTAGGTGCATTCAACATAGTGTGATTCTTATTGCCTATGAAATGTGAATTAAAAGGCATATTTCAGCCTAAAAAAGTGAGGTACAGAATATCTAAAAGAAAACACTAGCATTTCTATTACATCGTTGGTACATTTTGGTAATTTCTGGGTAATTCAGAAAGGTTTCACTGGGTTTGGTCACAGTTATGTGATCCCAGATGCGATTTTTAATGACATTGATGTGTTTAACTTTGATCTTGCTCCTCTCCTCCCCCTCGGCCTGCTGCCAGTTCTCTCTGGGAGAGGATTTAAACACTTGGCATCAGAATCCTGTACACTAAAAAAAGAATTGGATCTTCCTTAGCAGCTTCAGGTTTATTGGAGTGCTCTTTGTTCTTGTGGCCCTCACTCCAAATCCCACTGCTATACACAAAGTAAAAAGGTAAGTCATAGTACCTAGCTGTTTTCTTTTCAGTCATGTTTTCACCTTCATTCACGTGCAGTGGTGGGTATGTGTTGGGAGGAAGGTGGAAATGTGTCCACTATCCATTTTAATTTCAGCACTTTTTTCTTCATAAGATTATTTTCTTCACCTGCACGGGTACTAAGAAGGCTAAATTCTGAATTTCTCAATTACCTGGCTATTATATTCAAAGATGAACATCAGGCTGTTTAAAACAGAATTGGAACAGGACTCTCCATAAAAGCAGGGTTTGGTTTTTTTTTTGTCTGTCTGGGGTACATTGCTATACAGCTACCACATAAAAAAATCCCAATGCCCCTGTGCTTCTACAAGTGATTTGGTAGCCAGATTTTTATATACAAGAAAGGTTTATGCATTGTGAATTATGATTGGGATGTACTGACCAAGTTCTCTCTGGAAGTTTGTGAAATATTTCTCCACAGGCTGCTAACCTGAGAGAAATGTCATTATTTTTAAAATGCCAATTACTAACTCAAATATGAAAGGGGAAAAGAAAGTTCTAAATTGCAATAATTGAATGTACAGTCAGGTATTGTTGAAAGGCTGAATGCCCTTCTGTTGCCTGTTGATCCATTGACTTACTGGTATTAACTTACTGTTGCCAAGTTGACTTGCAGAATGCTAATGTTGCCTCTCCTGCTGCTCCCTCCATCTGTTGACTGCCCAGTGTTGCCCTTTTGTTTCATAATCTCCACTTTATTAAATGTTATCGTACTGAGTTATATATGACTGAACCATACAGTAAATGTTCGCTTGTTTTCCACAGCTTGTTTGGTTCAATACAGCTTTGCTTTGGGGGTTATTCTAATAGATTTTAAAGCCGTTTAGAATACAAAACATGAAGGACATTATATACATATGTGTATATACAGTTTTTTGAAGAGCTGGGAAAAAAGGAAGGAAGGAAGGCAGGAAGGCAGGAAGGCAGGAAGGAAGGAAGATCATTAAACAATTCAGCAGCCCAGCAATCAAAAAATCAGGCCAATTTCCAAACATGAAACCTTTTGCATACATTCAAAGACAGTTACCTAAAACCTCAGTCACTGCAATAGTTTGAACAGATTGACACACATTGTAATATCCCCCTGTGGCTCACAAATCAGTGCTGTTTCACTCTGGGAGGTAAATTCATTCCATATCTAAGGAAGTCTACCATGTTTTTAAAAGTACTTGAAAGCCCTCTTTGCTATGAGTATGGAAGCACAGCATGAAGAACGAAACATTTTGCTGATAAGAAAGATCCCTGACTACTTGGATTTTGAAGTTAAATTGCGCTCACTGTTTAAGGTATTGGTTTTGATTCATAAAGAGCTGTTATTTCCTTTAGGACTGAATCCAAATCCCATAAAAAGTTGAAATGTATATTATTCCCCCTTTTAAGACTTTTCAGAGCTGACACAATGGGAGTACTTCTCCTGTTGATTGTCAGGGTACTGCAGAAGAAGGGCTGTCCTGGGGTAGAGACAATCTGGAAGTCAGGGACACCCCATGCTGTTCAAGACCCTCTCTGTGGGATACACCCCCAGGTGTCTTGGGCAGGATGAGATGAGCGGGGGTGGGAGTGGGGTGATCGGCCTCTTGACAAGGCAGGGGTGAAACAGGTCCAAGGGTCCGTCCGGGGGGAAGAAAAAGGAAATGCAGACAGAGACAGGGCTGGAGACATGGCTATAGTGTGGGTTGAGGGACAGTTGAGGAGACTGGGATGCATACAAACTATCTACAGCATAGCTCAGGCAAGATTTGGGTTCTCAGGTAAGCTTAACGGCGGTCCAGGGCCATGTGAGTGTATTTGGGGTCATCTGTGACACTGCTCAGGGAAAATAAAGCAAATAGGTATGCTCACGATCCTGTCAATGGTGGCCAAACAATATTGCAGAATTAGAGAATTGCAGAATCACAAAATTATTGAGGTTGGAAAGGACCTCTGGAGGTCATCTGGTCCACCCCTCCTGCCCAAGGCAGATCACCTAGAGCAGGTTGCCCAGGACCATGTCCAGACAGCTTCTGAGTACTTCCAAAGAAGGAGATTCCACATCCTCTCTGGGAAACCTGTGCCAGTGCTTGGCCACCCTCAGAGTGAAAAAGTGTTTCTTGATATTCCTGTGTTTCAGTTTGTGCCCATTGCCTTTGGTCCTGTCACTGTGCACCACTGAAAAAAAGCTTGGCTCCATCTTCTTTGCACCCTCTCTTTGGGTATTTATAGACATTGACAAGATCCCCCTGAGACTTCTTTTCTCCAGGATTATCACTCCAAGTTCTTTCAGCCTTTCCTCATATTAGAGGTGACCTCGTCCATTAATCTTCTGCATGGCCCTTCATTGGACTCTGTCCAGTATGATCAAGTCTCTCTGGTACTGGGGAGCCCAACATATGACACAGTACTGAAGGTGTGGCCTCACCAGTGCTGAGTAGAGGCCAAGGATCACCTCCCTCGACCTGCTGGCCAAACTTTGTCTTATACAGCCCAAGATACCATTAACCTTCCTTGTGGCAGAAGCACATTGCTGCCTCAGGTTCAACATGGTGCCCACAAGGACTCACAGCTCCTTTTCTGCAAAGATGTCCCGGCTGGGTGGTCTCCAGCATGTACTGGTGCCTGGGTTGTTCCTCCCCAGGTGCAGTACTTTGCCCTTCTCCTTGCTGAACTTCATGAGGTTCCTGACAGTCCATTTCTTCAACCTATCAAGGTCCCTTTGGATGGCAGCACAACCTTCTGGCATACCAGCCACTCTTCCCAGTGAAGATGTTGAACAGAATTGGATGCAGTATTGACGCCTGGTGTACAATTCTAGCTACTGGCCTCCAAGCAGGTTTTTTTTCACTGATCACCAACCTTGGGTCCAGATGTTCAGCAAGTTTTCAATCCACCTCATTTTCTGCTCATCCAGCCCATATACATCAACAGCTTGTCAATGAGGATCTTTTGGGAAACATTGTAAAAGACCTTACTGAATGTTAGGTAGACAGTATCCACTGCTCTCCCTCCATCTACCAGGCCAGTCATTTCATCATAGAAATTCATCAAGTTTGTCAGGCATTAATTTATCTTTGTGAATCCATGCTCACTCCTCCTGCTGTGTTTCCTGTTCATGTGCATTTTTGACAATTTTTTGACAAAGTAGTTCATCATTCTAGTTGGTTTTCTCAAGACATAATCTTCAAGAAAAACAAGATGTAAAAATGATGAAAAATTACAAAGTTTAAATTGAGATTTAAACAAAGTTTGAATTACTTCAAAAAGCTGCAGCAATAATACTGAATGATGAAGAGTGTGTGAATAAGAGGTCTTGTTTATCTACCAGATTGACAATAAAACCACTCTGGGTTACTCTGCATTGTTTTACACCTCTTTTGATTAATCTGTTCCAAATACATTTAACACTTTCATATCTAAGTCTGAGATAATGCCTAATCGGGATTAATCTTATAAATTCTTTATTTGTCTGGACTGAGGTGTGTGCATTACTTGTAAATAACCCTTGAAAAAAATCCATGTGATCAGCTGATTTATTTAGCTGTTTAATTTGAATAGAGCTTTCTATCTTTGACAGGTTTTAGAAACAGAAGCCATTCAAACCAGTCTCTCACCTCCTTTTAGGGCTGCGTTTATTGCTCTCTATCTTGAATGGATTTTACAGGAATTCTCCTGTGAACAAAATACCATTCCAGTCCCTAATTGGGTGGTGACACTAAGAATTCTTGAAAAGTACATTCATACACACCAAAATTAATACACATAGGTAGATTCACAGTTGTGTAACTGCAGGGGGAGTTAGCATCCAGTTATTTGTATTTGCAAATCAATGTTCAAATTTCATACAGGTTGGGTATGATTATCAAGTATAGGGACATTAGAAGTGTTTTAAATAACTGGATGCGCTTTTTGTTGGATAACTTCCTGTGACAAAATATTCTGCCCATATGGACTTGTAATTACCACACCCACAACCAAACAATGCTAGATATAGTATCTATGCAGTATTTCTTATACAGGGCTACATCTCATTGCCATCAGCAGGACACAACATCATTTGGAACTGTGTCATTTCTTCCACTGCACTTGTAGAGTTCTGTATACCTGAATACACCTGAATACCACACACACACACACACACAAAATTATTAATCAAAGTAAAATAGTTTTAAAGATCTGTAGCTAGGAGACAAACTGAAAACAGCTTTTCTCTCTCCTCTTCTTTTTGGAACTCTAATAGGATACTAATAGCCTCCTGCAATGTCCAAAGAACAGTAATGCCCCAAGTGTTTGTTATCCCATGTGGGTGCATCAGTACCAACGATTTTAGCATTCTCCTTTGTGTTTCACAGTCTGAACTGACAGAAGACTTTGGAAATAAACAATTGAAAAAGGCATTCCCTAAAGGTAACTATCAAGTCCAATAAGGATCAAATAAAACGGCCCAGCTGTCAGAGTAAAATACAGCATATCCACTTAGCTCTTGAAAGGAAAAGGTAATGCTAACCAGTTGTTGGAGACAGCCCAGAGAGGTAGTGTCACAGTGACAGCTGCACAAAAGGATGCATTGCATAGTAGTGTTCAGATGAATGAATGCCAAACAACGTATAATAGCTACATAAGTAATTCTCTTCAAAGGACAAAATAAAAAGCAGAAACACACTTTGTTTAAAAGTTATCATTACAGATAGTAAAACATAGAAATGCAAAAAGCATAATTTGGAAGCCAAATGAAACACATTTGAAACACAAGCTTTGAAAATGGTCCTAGTCTGAAATGAAGATACCCTTTCCAGAAAGCATTTTAATAAGAACAAGGTCAGAACATTTGTAAGGATTAGTGTGTGTGTAGCCTTAGGCAAATGTCAAAAAAAAGGAGGTAGAGGATAGGATGGGAAATGCTTGGAGCTCAAGGGCAAGTCTAGGTCATTTGAACCACATATGAAGAGCACACATGCTTCAGAACAGAAAGAAAAAAAGGACCATGCTTCTACTGCCAGATCCTGAGAGTGGGGTAGGTCATGCTGCATGATGAAATGGTTGCCAGTGATTTCTGATGGGTTAGATAGGCCATTATCTGTTGCACAGCCTGTCTATGTTGTCTTTGGTCACAGGGGTTTCTGTAACTAGAGGATGTTAGAAGTTTATGTTGGGTTGGTTAACTGGATTGTTTCATTTGAAGTGGCACTAAAGGAAAGTCTTGCAGTGAGAGCAATTACTTGACCTTAAAGGAAGCTCAGTGCATTTAAATTTCAACACACATTACTTGATCTTGGAAATCAGACCAAAATTATGACCAGAGCCGGTTGATTGTTGCTGTATAATCTACTGGAAGACAATGTTCAGTATTTGCTGTGAGACTCTATCCTCTCAGTGCTTCGTATTATCACCTATTAGGATGTTACAGCTATGTACCATGAATTTGTTCTGTATGTTCAACCTGTTCTGTTCCATAGCAGCTGGATCCCAGATATACAGGCTTTAGCTTGGGCAAAAGGAGACCACTCTTGCAGGAGTGTCCCAAACATTGGCTAAGCTGCACATCTCACTCACTTTTCTCACTCTGTGCATGGGGAATTTTGTTAATTCCAAGAAAAGGAGTTGAAAGGAGGAGCACACAGTATGCTTCAGACCAGTGGAGAAGAAGGGTCTTAAGTACCTTGTTGAAATTAAAAAAAGCAATGCTGTGAAACTTAGCCACCATGCTGTTGTAAGGCAGTGTGTTTTTCTTATTCTTCCTGTGGAGAGATTTCCTACTTTGTGCAAACTAACAGTCATCTGCTCACCCACTGAGCTTGACTCATCCACCCACACCACGACACCATCCTCCGCTGTGAGGGACTCACCACAACAACAAGTTCATGTGACTAATACTTTGTGAAGGAGAGAAAGGGAGGGCGCACCAGACCAATGAGACCCTTGTAGTTCAGATACTATGAGAGAATGACACTGCAGGTCTGGCATTCCTCTGCCTGTACAAAAAACCCAGGATATACTCCTGCCTCCTGTTCAGCATTATGGATTCAGGTATTTGTCTTGGACATGGGATACTAATCATGGCTTAACGAATTTTTATTATCCCATTTTTATATATTCAAAGCATAATTCAGTTTTGGGATTCTCGGTTGTGCTACTGTTCATCTATTCTGTGTTGAAAAATTATTCATCAACAAGGTGGTGGAGTGCATGCCTGGTACTAACCTGGGAAGCTACAATTGCTACCTGTGCTCTGCCTGATCAGACATCTTATGAGGGATGACCAAACCAACAGGCTTTTGGGGTCTAATTGAGAGGTAGGGTCTTCCTCTGGGATCCGTGATTTTTGACACAAAGCATTATTTGGGAGATATCAGACCCTGGTTTCTTAAGCACCAGCTAATCAAGAGGTTCATCAAGTTATCAAGAATATGACAGTCAAACACACTATCTGACCAAAGGATCTCCCTCTGACGAGCCAGGAGATAGCTGAAAGAAAATCACCGTATTCAAAAGAGCTGATATGCTGCCAAGCGGCATCTTTCCCTGTAGTGAGAATGTTTGGCTCAGATGTGTGTCCTTACTTAAGCCTGATTCAGACCACAGTCCTCTATATCCCTGCCAACACCTAATCAGATGGAGGACATTATCAGAAGCATGGCATCTCTTGTCCTTCAGCTGCTCTACTTTGTACTAAAAACACTTCTGTAACTCTTTTGAAGAGGAAATCCTTGAATTTTCTCGCCAAGTTTTAATAGTGTACACAGCATAGAAATTCAGTGAACAGACCAACAAATATCCAGCGTGCCTTCTTAGCCACAGAAGTACTTCATCCTTCCATTTTCAACTTCAAAAGCTAGTGACCCAATTAAAAACTGAGCAATTATGCCACCACCTCTGTATTTAGCCAATCTGTTTATTTTCCCTGCCCTCTGATTCATTTGGCTATCATTAGTTTTCTGTTAGCAGTCCATTGGGAGCTGCCAGTCTAGACCAGTAAAAATTTAATCATTCGAACTTTGTATATACTTATTGCTTCCTACAACCAGAATAATGTATTGCTGGTATTATTGAAAGAGAGCTTTGGATTTTGTTAAGAGATTAAAGTAAAAAATGGTGCAATAAAAGCATACAAAATGTGGTCAGCTATGTGTTAAATCTGTGCAATGTCATATTCTGCTATCTCTGGATCTCAGTGTAAGAGAACAAAGGTTCTATAACTGTTTGGAAGCCCCTAAATACCTATTTCCTTTAAAAATATGTCCTCCCTTTCCTCTGTCCACTTTACAGTGGCAAGAAATACCCCACCTGTCACTGACTTCTCCTGTACTCCTCTCAAGCCTGTTGAGTCTATCAAGTGTGAACATCTGGGAATCATCATATTTTCTGCTGACCACTGAATCAGCATAAAAGGAGGACATGATGAGCTCCAGCTGTTAAGCCTCCTGCTTAGAGGATTAGAGAAATTAACCCGCAGGATGTTTTACTACAGTGCCAGGAGTTATATTAAAGATACGTGTGGCATCTTCTCTACAAGGAAAAGAGAAGGGAGCTAAGAGAAAGTAAGCAGGGGTGAGCTGTGGGAATGTCATCAGTCCCTCCCCACTCCCCCACCCCACTGGTTGTAACAGAAGGACTTTTACCTTCAGACCTTTCTTTAAGAATATAAACCTTCTACCTCTAATTATCTTTTGCCATGTACAGTCCAAGGAACATGGACAAATAGCAACTGAAACCATTAGCAAAAAACTTTGAGAATCATGTGCTCTGGTTTGGGTTCTTAACTCAGCTGAGACATTTACATCTCTTCTCATTGCACTTATACATTTAGGTTTCAAAGCATCAGAACAGAAAAATGTCTTATCTGTAAAAATATTTGAGAGGCAGCCACATTATTTTATTTCTGAGTCTGTACCCCTAAAAGTAAATACACCCATGCATTAAATATATAAAAAGAAAAAAAAACAAAAACAAAAAAAAAGGAATGATGAGTGACATTCATGGTTACACTTATTGCCATTGTTAGTAATGTTAACAATTTTATAAAGCCTAGAGAGAAAGGGTTGAAATGGTTCAGAAGTCTAAAAACAATCTACCTACTTAGCCACCAAGTGTTATGCTTCGATCACCCTGAATCCAGACAAAGATGAAACACAGTTACACTGAGGCAAAATTTGTTGGTTTTTTGTGGTCTTCATTATCAAGTAGGTAAGGAAGAATAATTAGAAAAAGATCTCATTACTGACATTATTGCAATGGAACTTTCCCATAAGATTTTTGCCTCAGAGTATGTGGAAGATTAGGCAGATTTAGCTGAACAAACTCCTGACCCCAGTTCTAGGGCCACAGTCGTCACCTGTAGGCACGACCTCGTGTGCAGCCATGGAGTAAAGAAGGTAGCCACCCTACCTCCCCTGTCTTTGAGACAGGCTCAAATCAATCAGGGAACAGCACACCCCTCACCAACCATCCAGTGTCTGTTTCTGGGCAATGAGAAGGGGATACACTGCACACATTATTAACACTAAGATGGAGCTCCAGGAGGTGCCAGTTCTTCTGAGAGAGGTCTCCCAGGGTTACCTGGGACTGCTAAAAGTGGCTACTTACTTGCTACTTGCCCTGTGTTTTTGGCATTCACCTGTCTGCAAACACATTTGCATATCTGCATGGATTAAATGAACCATACATACCTCTTTTATGCAAAAGCCTCTGAACAAGTATTTGGTAGTATGAAGGATCTTTATAAGGGAACAGATTGCAAGGACCATGCAGGCCTAGGCAGTGTAATTTGTAACACTTACTTGGTATAAAGGGCTTCTGCATCAGTTAGAATCAGGTCCCCTATTCGAAGGAAAAACCTTTGACACCAAATCCTGCATGATATTATCGGTGTAAGATCATAAAAGAAAAAGGTCTATATATATCAGAGAAGCAGCTGTATCCTTTTGATCCTGAGTGTGGGATGCACTCGTACTTGGACTGATGATTTCCAGTTTCACTCACTTTTCATCATGATTCTCTTGCTAACACGTTGCTTTCAGAGCTGTGGCTTTTACCCCAGCAATGAATTTTTAAGAAACAATGTTTATCACTGAGTTATTTTCCAGCTTGGTGCACAATTGTTCACAACATCTTTTCTTAATCTAGAGCACAGTAATTGTGCTCTTGGCTGCTCTGAGGGCATACTTGGTATTTCTTAAATCATAACTCAGTTAAGATAGAAATTATTACCATTTCCCCATTACAGATGGTTTTAATTTCCTCCAGATACCTAGTGAATAATACAGACAGTGGAGCATTTGTGATCCAGTGTTTTCAAAATATCACAAAACAGTAAGTGAGAACCTGTGCTAATCTGAACGTGCGCACTGCCGCTCCCCCTTCTCGTCTTCTGGGTTTTTCTTTTTTTCTTTCAGACATTTGGTACCTATATGTTCAGTTGACATCAAATCTGCAAGGAAGATGGCAACCGTGGCTCTATCAGGCAGTGACATTCCTTAGCTGGCAGATGCTGCCATTTACTGACTACATGAATTAAGCTTGGGTACCTTAGCACATTTCAAAAGAGACAGCTTTACTGAAGGTGACACACAGCTTATGGACCCAGACCTGTAAGTGTAATTGCCTTTGCTACGTACTTGTATGTGTGAAGTGCTAAGCATCCAATGCACAAAGCTGAAGCAGATGTGCAATGTCTTAGATATAAGTTAAGGTAGATATTAAATACAGTATGTGGATAATGAGTCATGTTTTCTTGGCTGCTATCAGATATTATAACACTATTCACAGTCATGACTAATAGAGAGGCTGAAACCTGTAGAGCCTTTCTTGGAAGTCTTACACTTCAAAGTATTCTGCCTGTGAGACCCAAGGACCTAATATTACTTGTTAATCCATGCCTAAGCCTTCCATTCTTAGACAGTTTGATTAAAATAAATATTCTCCAGAAGTCATGGATTATTTATTTACCCTCAGCCTCACTTGCCACACCTTCCTTTTTTTTTCCGCAGGAAGTAACAAAAAGTAGGTGGAAAAGTGAAATTCAGGACTTAACAGGTTTTGTTTTTGAAGACAGAGAAAATGTGCCCTTCTTTTCCTTAGAATCACAGTTTGTATTGTAAATATATTTGTACCTATATATAACTAAATCCAACATTTTTAAAGCATTCAGAGAATCTACTCATAGAAAAAACAAACTTCATACAAATTCACAAGCAAAATTCTCCATTAATATCATGCACACAAATGGTTCCAGTATACAGAATGAGAACTGTTTCAAGATGATCAGTAAAGCGATGATATACCAAAAAAATTAATTTATGTACAGGATTGCATAGCTGAGAAATTCTAAGAATTTTTTCAATTTAATTAATTCAGTCATTTTGACATGAGCAATTGTAGCAGAAGAATTAAACTGCCATTAAGACTGCTTTTAAACACATCCCAAGAATGGATTTTTTACATGTTTTATTTCAAAGATATAGTTCATTATTCATGGACAACAAATATTTGCCTTCTGGCAACAGCAAACAGGGAGTGTGCTAATACTACTGTATTTCCTCTTTAAAATATGGTTGGAAATGGAGATGTGCAAAGGAGATGAAGTCAAAGTAAAGCTGAAAGAGTTAGAAAAGAGGAAAAATGGTTAGGAAAAGATAAACAAATAAATAGCATTTCAAATATAACTTATATAATCATACAGACTTAGCTGTTCCATAGGATGTAAATACATTGAATCCCAGTTTTCATACATTTCCCCTTGGTAACACACTGCATTAATTAATGTGGGTTTTGAAAATACATGTAGAAAATTTTATAGTTTTTCTCCCTTTTAAAGTCTCGTGCCCCTATTCTTTTTCTTCCTTCTTCAGCAAATATAACCTAACATATTCTAGGATATAAACAGGGCTTTTATTTTTGTTTTTGTTATTTTGCATGGAAGCAGAAAGAATGGCCTTCCATTCTGTGGCTACCTGGTGTATGTGAAATTATTATAATTGTTTTGTGACAATTTTTTCCGTTTTTTTTTAAGACTGTATCATTGCCACCATAGCATAGCTTCCAAAACTAACACTGTGCACCTATGTTTTGTGATATTGTCAGTCTGCTCTGAGATATAAACATGCCCACCCCGTGAAACAGAGGGTCAAGCAAAACTTATCCCAAACACTGATGCTTGGAGCCTCAGCAAAAACAAAGATACCATCTGTAGGTTGTGTAACAACTGGACGTCTTTCTTAAGCCTATGGACACAACAAGAAAAAGTATGTAAAAGTTTAGTTAGCTCATCCTATAGGTATGTTCTTTCATGCTGTTCTTACTGTAGTTTGAAGGGAAGGGACTGGTGGGATCTTTTCTCACCCACTGAAGCAGCAGTACATGAACACACGAGTTTTGTATTTTTATTTCAGTAATGATGCCTTAAAACCCTCTATTTGCAGTCTTGCTCTTCCTTTGGGCTTTTCATTCAAAGCATTTAAGCAAAAAGTAAAACTTTCTGTCACTTATCTGCCAACACCAGCCTTCCCTCCTCAATGAAATGATGTGGTTATTACTGCTGCTTTTGCACTGATATGTGCTGTCATCAGCCATGGACTGCCTGGGTAACAGTGCTGCCTAATCACTACTACTAGAGATGAATCCTTGCTGCAGAAAGCAAGTCCTTCCTCAGACGGACAGAAAAGAAGCTGATTATTTACCTTTTATCCACAATGCAGTTATAATGTGCAAGTCTTGGGCATAGAAGCCTCGGTAAAATCAGTTTAATGTAATGAAATAAACAGCAGTTTCATGCAATTTAGGAATTATTTGTCTAGGTGTTTGGGTAGATACCAGACTGTGAATTTTCATCCACATTCCTGTCTTCTTCCATGGCCTCTTACCTTGGATTCTTTTTCTCCCAAAATAAACTCAGTGTTCTTTAAATTATATTTATTAAGTATAGTGCCTTAGAAATTTTCACATGACACAAGCTGAGTTTCCTGTTGCAAGGAAAACATATCTTTTTGATGTGATGCATAATAGTAAGCATCTGGAATATGGAGACAAAAATACTGCAGAAATTATATTGTGCTTGTGAAATGAAGGAAAAACAACAACTAAAAAGACCCTCTTCCTAATCTTTCAAACATCAAGCAGTCTGGTTCCAATTTTCTGCATTAAAGGGCCATATTTTTTTAAGCATTCATGGAAAGATGAGTGCACACATTTGTGCCTGTGTTGTGGTATAACCCCAGCCAGCAGCTAAGCACCACACAGCTGCTTGCTCACCCCTCCCCCTGACTGGGACGGGGGAGAGTGTCAGAAGTGTAAAAGTGAGAAAGCTAATGGCAATAAAATTTAATAATAATAATAATAATAATAATAATAATAATTTACGAAGGAAGTGATGAACCATGCAATTGTTCACCACCCACTGACCGCTGCCCAGCCAGTCTCCAAGCAGTGGTCACTGCCCACCAGACAACTCCCCCTGGCTTATATACTGACCATGATGTCATATGGTATGGAATATCTCTTTGGTCAGATGGGATCAGCTGTCCCAGCTGTGTCCCCTCCCAGCTTCTTGTGCACCTGGCAGAGCACAGGAAGCTGAAGAAGTCCTTGACTAGTGTAAGCGCTACTTAGCAACAACTAAAACATCAGTGTGTTATCAACATTGTTCTCATTCTAAATCCAAACCGCAGCACTGTACCAGCTACTAGAAAGAAAATTAACTCTATCCCGGCTGAAACCGGGACAGCATTTATCCCTTATTCTACACCATCCATGTCATACCCAGGGCATACCCTTTCCAATACATTTCAATTTATCACCACCACTTTTCCTGTCTTTTGATATATACACACAGGTATCATTCCCTTAGTCTATGGGCCACCCCTTTAAAATGTCTGTTGAGTTCAATTAGTGCATGTCTCTGGGCTCCACCTGCCATAACTGTCCATCAGGGCAGGAAAGATGGTCTGTGTGGTGTTGGAATGTTGCATGCTGAACTTCAGTTCTGGTTCCGTCACCTCTGTACTTCTCCAGTTCTATCATCACTGTACTTTGCTTGCTTTCATCCAAGTTAATTCATCATTAATCTTGGTGATTCTTACTGTAATACACTGTAATACTGTTGATATGGCATATAGCCACCATAGAAGTGATTATATAGCGATTAACATCTTACAAATTAATTCATTTGCTGTTCTTACCCAAAATCAAATCCTCCTGAAGTACACATTGGTCTTCCCTGTCCTCCCACATTACCCACTAAGTGCACCCAGGTCCTTGAGAAAAGCAATCTCACGAATGGGTTTGCATTTGTCTGAAGCAGGAATAACTCAAACTGTTTTCCTCAGCATATTTTGTACATGCATTATAGGAACTTTATCCCCTCCTACAGTATGTAAAGGTTTTGATTGGGCAGGGCCAACTCGATTGACAGATTCCCCAGTGTTGACTAACCAAACCAACATTATCAACATTATTCTCATCCTAAATCCAAAACACAGCACTATACCACCTACTAGGAAGGCAATTAACTCTACTGCAGTTGAAACCAGGACAGTGTGTCCAATTTGTTTTGGTGTTTTAAGGTCTGCAGCTCTTTGTAGATACAAAGCACAGGCACTTTTGTTCAGTCTGAAAAACCTGAGAACCTGCTAATTCATTTTTATGAATGGAAGGCTTGTAGCAAGTGAGCAATTATTGCACCAGATCTTGATTTCTAAACTCACTCTGTCTTGCAGTAATTATTTTTTTCTGAGAAAAGCCCTTATGAAACCTCAGCGAAGATTTCAAGATTTAACTCTGTGAATTGACAAGTATATGAAAAAAATTTAAAAATAAAGGATTTCTTCTTCAGTAACTTTTAAATATTTACTTACTCAGATATTTGATACATCACAGAAACAGATTCAACATTTATTAGTTTTTAAATTCAATTATAGTTGTTAATGACTTAAGAAAAGTAGTATAATAGGATTCTAATATTAGTTTTCCTGAAATGTTGTAAGACCAGGAGTATGCATGGTGGTTTTGTAGTCATTTTTACAATGATCATGACAGCAAATTATCTAAGCTGTAGTGAAATGGCTCTCCAGGATCTCCTTGTAGTTGAGATCCATATACTTCCAGAACTGATTAATTTTCCCAGTACCTTTAAATACAGTTACTTTTCTATGTTTTATGAACACAAGACCATAAATATTTGGGCAGACATTTGTTACCAGGAAGTCCCTGAGAAGTCCTTGATCTCGTTTGTTTTGTTTTCCAAACTGTTCTTACAAAATAATTATATTGACAGGAATTAAAAAACTATCATTGGTTTAGGCACCATTGGACTTGAAAATGTTTGGAGCTCTGCAAGGAGAGCTTGGCTATCCAAGAGACAAAATATCATCAAGCTGCTGCATGTTTGTATCCCACCATCTTGAAAAACTGTCCTGATTGGAGTGACAAGCTTAAGGCTCTCTGATTACTGTATTGCTGCTCTTAGTCTTACAAGATGTCTTGTCCAGCCAAGTCCTACAGCAGAGATCAGACATTAGTCAGCAGAGATCTGGCTGCAACTTTTGTAGCAGGATCATGCAAAGCCTTCCACAGTTGCTTAGCATTAAGGAAGCAACTAATCTAGCAGTGATGTATCACATCAAGCAACGTCTGCCTCAAGTCACTGAAAAGAGATTTAATGGACCCTAAAAATTTCCTAATACTCCATGTCTAGATATTTATAGTCTTATGAATAACTTCTTTTCTTTCCCTGAAAGACTCAAAGACCCTTGGAGCTCAGTTACGGTCACTACTTCATTACAGTTAATCTCATCCTGAGCAGGGAATAAATAAAGCAGCATTTGATTAAGGAAACTGGTAATACAATATTAATAACAGCAAATTCTCACCACAAGTACAGTACCCAGGGAAAGAGTAAGATGCAATCTGAATGCAAAAAGTTGTTGTTTAAGGACGGTCAGGAAACAAAGTTAAGAGCTAAAATAATGATAGAGAATGGTTGTTTAATATGAACTTCACTGCCAAATGTTTGCTTTCCTAAATCAATACTTAGACACTTGAATACATTTATGACTCTCTGTTTTTCAAGAGTATTGAGGTCCTGACGTTTTGCAAGACCAAGTATAGGCCATTTTACTGAGTCTTTTTTTGCTCAGCTTGGGCTAAAACTTGGTCCTACGGTTATGCAAAACATTTACATTGATGAAGACGTGGTCTTAGGAAAGGAGAGGTGAGAAAGAGATTGACTTATGGTGCTCATGTTCACTGAAATGATGATCATTAGCAGTAGCGTACACAGGAGGGTGTTTCATTGCTGAAGTCTATAGTTTCTCCGGAATACTTCAGATCCTTAACATTTCTTTAAAGAAACATTTCATTGAGGTGTGGAGCATTGACCTTTCATGGGCTGATGAATGATCACATATTAATAAAAGCAGGCCATATGCAGATTAAGAAGTAATGAAATCGGGTGCTCAAGATGCGTAAAAGGGATCTGATACTTTGTAAGGTGAACTTAACAGGACAATTACTTTGCATATCAGCATTTTCCTACAGAAATTACAGACCCAGGAGGTAAAACTACTTTGTGCCTCCTGGATGGTCCTCCTAAGCTCCGTGAGTTCATGTCACAAGATGGCAGGTGAGTTTCAGTGTACAAGTACCTCTCAGGAGCATTGCTGGGCATTACCTACTGCAATGGTTCTGGATACTGCTGAGTAGCAGAGGGGCTGCACATCTCTTAGCTGCAGGCATAATTTTATCTTTTTGCTGCACAGCCTCTCACCTCTTCTGCCACCCTCTTGGGTTTCTGGTGAGTGATCCAGGGCTGACAGTCAGGTACTGGAGAGTAGATTGAGGAAGTTCATCTGTCCATTTTCTTGTCAGACACATCCTGGCACATTAGACAAAATGTGTAACACTGTGCGGCTGTCAGGTGGAGGCTCCAACTTTCCAGGCAGTGTGCCCAAGCAAAACTATTGTTAGAAGTGCTTTCATGTGAACAGAAAAAGCAAGCCTGAGAAGGGTCACGAACAGTGACTCAGATAAACTGGTCTTGCTCCATCTGTCCCTACAAAGGAGGGTGAGTAAATGTGTGCCTGCCGTAGCAAAGGCTGCGCTTTCTACACTTTATAGCAAGGGCAGGATGCTGTGCTCCCATGAAGAGACCCCGGAGACACTTAACCAGGCAAATGGACAAGCTTGAGGGAAATCTGGTATTGAATAAACCATTGTGAGCTATGCTATTTGGTGCTGGTACTGCCACCAACTCAATGAAAGACCAACAGGCTTCTGCTGTCGTTTAGCCGGCAGCTCAGCCCCACACAGTCGCTCGCTCACTGCCCCACCGGTAGATGGGGGAGAGAATCAGAAGGGTAACGCTCGTGGGTTGGGATAAGAATAGTTTAATAATTAAAATTAAAAAACCCACAACAACAAAAATGCAATGGAAAGGAAAACAATGAGAGGCGCGAGACCCAGAGACGGGGGGGGGAAGGGGGGGGTAGGGGAATGAATTGCCGAAACAAACTGCATGTGACGCAGCCGCTCGCCGCTCACAGCTAGCCGACCTGACGCCACGCCTCCCCCCTTAATACACTGGTCATGGTGTCACACGGTAAGGAATGAACATCCTGTTGGCTAGTCAGGGTCAGCTGCCCTGGCCATAGCCGCGCCCCTCCCAGCCTCCCACTGACGCGACAGAGCACAGGAAGCTGGAAAGGTAGCTGCCTTTCTGTCACCACGACACTGAAGAGAATTAATGCCTTCTCAGCCAAAATCAGCACGGCTTCTTAAAGATAAACTTCTGCAGTCAATGATGTTACGGGTGTTTGTTAACAATTTAGTCCACAGGAAAATATTCTCCTCTAAACAGAAAAACAAAAAAACCAAAACCCCACCCAAACCTAAAAATCAGCTCTTTCTTTGTTGAATATGCTGCATGAAAAGAAAGTATTTGCCAAGTAGTACCTGTATGCTGGTCATTTTTGTTAGACTAGCTTTACTAGTTACTGTGACTCTATTTAGAGTAATGCCTTCCTCAGCAAAATTGGTTTCCTGTCTCTTTCAGCATTCATAATTTTCTTGAATTTTTTCTTGGCTTCAGTTTGAAAATTATTTGTAGGTTCTTAATTGCAAACCTTACCAGAGGGAGAGATCAGAGGAACACAAGATTTGCCAAATATGATGAATGTCCTGCCTCAGGGAATGGCCAATGCCTGATTTGTTAGAAGAAGGCCAAAAAGCCTCAAAATGCATTTGGTCAGTCACGTAGGAGATCCCAACAGACTGATGCCTGGAAGCATAGCTCTAAGTACATGACCTTACTTGAGTACAATTCTACAAATGTTATCACACCCCTGCACTCTCCTGTCATCCTTTTCCCACAGTCAAAGGTACTCTTTTCTGTGTAGATGAGTGGGAAGTGTGAAGCTCAGACTTCATCTTACCTTAGGACCTGATCCAAATGTCAGAGCAGAAGAGTAGGTTTTCTCTTGCAGCAAATGAAGACGGATGTGTGCCTTCATTACTGAGCTGAGCAGAACTCCACTGAGGCATAGAGATCAGTCTGCTGTTGCGACTATGCCCTCAGTCAAGGTGAGACAGCACTCTTCCCTTCAGCTTCTCACCTAAATCATTATTTATATTTACAGAGTTGTATACAATTGCACAACCCACAGTATACCATATTTCATACCAACCCCCAAACCTCTTGGCTGCTCATTGTCAAATACCTCTGCCTTTGCTATTACTGCAGACTGATGTCTTACCGATGTATTAAAGGGCTGACTGTTCTGTGACATGATTCAGTCCCTGGTATTTTTCTTCCGTGTATAAAATGGAGCTAATAATACCTTTGTCAAAACCTTGTTGTGCATTTTAATTGCTTAATGTCTGAGAAATGCATTAAGTTTCTGGAGTGCAAAACATATGATAAACATTATTTTATTTTTGTGGGTTTGATATTGATATTTGCTTCAGTGACATCCCCATAACTGTCTCAGTCATCTTAGTTGGGAAGTAAAACAGCTAGAGTGCAAACCTGGAAAACCCTTTTTCCTAATGGGTGCACTGTTTATATCATGAGTAATAACTTCTGTGGCTTGGCTGGAAGAAATTAAGAAGGCAATAAAAATGTCAAACAAAGTTGTAATGAATTTAGAAATAATCACTCGTAATTTAGAGTTCATCATCCCAAAGTGTTATTTCATTTGATAGGTTTAGGTCATTATAAAGAATGTACTCCTTGCATCTGAAACTACATAAAAAGGGACAGTAGTTTATGGCTGATATATACTTGATGAGATACTAAAATTTTGCAGCACAGCAGAAGATGTGAGAGGGCGTGGGGGAGGGAGAATATCCATTTGAAGGTTGTATTTCCCCTGGGCTTTTGTGGACTCTGTTCTAAGTAAGCAGGAGACTTGGGCTTTCTTCTTTCTTTCCCCCCTTGGTTTCTTTTTTTTCTTTTACAGCTTGCTTTGTGTGCCTGTGTGTGCTTTGTCCATAATTAACTCGCACAATATTATGGAAGATGCAGTTAATTTATTTTCAAACTTCGGTTCACATGGACCTCTGTGTAAAATGCTACCAAGGAAAAGGACGCACTATGTATCTTTTCTTTGGCATCTCTCATCTCAACATGGGGATGTTTTCTTTTTCAAACAGCCAACAGACCAGTATTCTGTCTGCTAAATATACCTCCCTGGAAAATACTTCACACTCTGCTAAGATAACACTTATTACAAGAATAAAACCTCCAGAAGTCCTATTTACTTGCTTCCCTTATTTCCCTTTCCCCTTTTTCCTTCTTTTTCCTATATCTTCCCCACCAAAGGAAAACAGGAATAATCCTTTCCGCTTTCCTTCCACTATTCTTGATCTTTCCTAATTCTGAATAGGCTATGGGTATGTTTCAGTGGTCACAGGTTTTAAATATTGCAGTCAAGCAGAAAAAACCAAACTTTTCTGACTCAGCAGGAAGCATGCTTTTCAGCTAATCGTTTATTGTGAATGTCATTCAGGTGATTCCATTAATGTGTAACTGTCAAGTGCACTGATTATGTCACAGTTACATAGGGCAATAATATCAGGAAAGATTACTAGGCTTCTTTTAGTTTAAAATTCTCAGGGTTATGTTTTCTAAGTATTTTGTAACTTATATATATATTTTTATAAATTTATATATATTTGAAATTAATTGGATTTTCCCTGCTGGAAAAGAATGAGTTACTCTTTATATTTCTGTTACTTTATGTCCATGAGTGGTTTTTGGTTTTTTTTCCCCCCTTGATGATTCTTCCCCATTAGCTTTCTATCAATGCCTCTTTAGGAAGCCTGTGAACTGATGCAAAATGTTGTATTATGAAGACTTCATGTAGATATTGAATGAGTCTTCAAAAATCCTTATTTTTAAATGATGCACAGAACCCTTAGAACACATTATGATTCTGTTACATTCTGCCGGGTGAACCTGCAGAGACTCTTGGAAGAGTCTCTTCCTTTACTAAAGCTTTTGGGCCATTTCCCACAGGGCAATCCAGTTGACTCCTTGAGCTAACTTCAAGGGCTAGTTATGAACTTGGGGAAGATTTATTTAAGTTTTGCTTTTGCAGCCAAAGCTCTGATTGTCCAGTGTAATAGAATACAGATGGACCTGTGGAAAAGTATTCTCTCACACCATCACCAGGTGCTGAAAAGACATCTGGTTCTTCCTTCATAAGAAAAAGCCCACAGCTGATTTTAACTGTAGCCACAGATGGTTTTCAATAAGCCCAGAGTCTGCACTTCTACCAATCACATAATTGGAGGGTTTTCACCACAGGGATCCTAGGAAATCTTTTCTAAGGATTAGGTGCCTGACTGTAACATCACTGCTTAAACCTGTAATTTTTTTAGTTTGTCCTCATCCCAGTTATGAAACACATTTTCTTTCAGAAGCAGGTCCAATATTTTCCTGTGGTTTACTGAAGCTTAACTGCTGGCACCATTAAAAAGTATAATCATTTTTCCCCTGTCAATGAGAGCACTTCTACTTTCATGATCTTCCTAAATCCTGCCTCTAAACCTTAAGTAAGTCCAGGATGATGTTCTGCCATGGGGAAAACAAACCATGTCATTCTCACCTGTGGTTATCCACTGGCTTCTTCTGCTTATCTGAACCTATTTTTAAATCTCCTACACTGTGTTATCTTTACCCAATGCAAGCCACTACAACCACCTGTTATATTCTCCTTGAAGGTCAGTCGATTATTTTTTTCCTACCAGGCAATGAATCTGTGCTAGTAGGGACATTTTTTGCATAAGCCTACTCGGCTAAGGAAGCTCAGTGAAATACAGACTAGGCTTAACTCAACTAGTTTCAGATGCCATCACAAATGTCTTCTCAGAGCACCTTCCCTGACATTCTGAAAATAGTTTTCACTCTGACACACCATCATCTTTTTGTCCATCTGCATAGATGTTCCCGCTAAATGTAGGCCGATGTGCTCATCTGTCAGTTTTCAACTTTTTTTATGTCACCATATCTTTTGAAGCTTCTTGGCACCTTCCTCTTCCTTCTTACTTCCCTTCATACACCAGTGTCTCTGCCTCTGCTGAGCCTTGTTGTAGATTTTGCCTGTATTGTATTTAGTGGAAAAGACCAAAAAGATTCCCTTCTCTACTGCCAAGAGGGGATACAAACTTGATATGTCCCAAATTCCATCAGATACTGCAAATAAATGTTGGTGAGCCCTTAGCTTAAAAAACAAAGGTGACGATATCAAATTCAAGCAAATTTGTTGAACAAACTTTCCTTGGAGTTGTGCCCACTGAAACCAGATGTTTTCAAATCTTGGGGACAAAGAAGTCCCAGGACATTAGCTACTGCTGGAATGCACAAATGAAAGCCTTTCCCCAGAAGTTTTCTTCAGGTAGGAGGAAGATGGAAGATTATTAGAGGGAATAAGGACATACAGAAAATTCACAGTTTTATTATAAAAAAATCATGTAGACTTGAGTTCAAGGCTCCATTTTTATGCAGTGTTGAGACTTAAATTTAATCTGTTTGTAGCTTTTGCTATGAACTGCTGCAAATCTCATCTGTTGGTTAGGTTACAAATCCCACAAGAACTGAGGAAAACAGCCTTCACAGAGCATGGTTACACTATTGCAACTCTCTTCTAAACATATCTTTTAAATTTTCTTTCTTCTTTGTCTTATGACTGACAAAGTAGTGCCCCTTATTCAGCAGGGACATTTTCTATTAAAATGACATTATTTATTAGGAAGATGATGCATCAGCTCCAGAGATTTGCACTTAAGTAAGTACTCACTGAACTCAGTTAAAATGTAAGGGGTGAAGGCCTCTATTAAGACTTTCTGTTATTTAAGAAATATACGTATCATTTCAATTAACTCTGAACAAATTTCAGAAAACTATATAGCGCATATATGGACACAAGTTAAAAAGAAATTTCATCAATGGGTAGGGTAAGTTAAAATTGTCTGGATAGCAAAGTAATTAAATATTTGAAAATAAAATGTTTGGCAAAACCTATTATTTCTATATATAAACAGGTTTTCCTAAGATTCTAAAAAAATATACATATGAAACTCCAGCTACCCTCATCACAATTAAGAGTAAATGTTGGCAGTAAAATCCAGTTAAACTGACCTAGCCAGAAAAATGAGTAATGCTTAAAATGCCTCAAAGAGTCTTTTAACTCACATTTAAGAGACTGTATTGTGACTAATTGTAAGATAATTAAATATTGGTTATTACAAGAGTCTCTCCTTGATATAAAAGGTAAAGCTCTAAGATAAAGCTTGCTACTTTATTATTTAAAATTACAGTGGTAATAAATGTGCAATTACACTTCATTGTTATTAAGTAAGATTTGTCTCTTTATTCAGCTCTACTTGGTATTAAACATTAAACAAGTTAGATATTGTTGTTAAGCATTGGAAAAACTGTTCTAAATATCTAATATAGCTAGTGATAGTAATCACCCTGAACATTCAGAATATTCTTCCAAGTTTGATGATGGTGGGGTGTTTATTACCAATTGATTAATTAAATTATATTAATAACCCTAACCTATTTTAATTTTACAGGTGCGACAACTTGATTTGTCTTCAATATTCCCACTGGATCTTGAAGTCAGAAGTTTTTTTTCCTAATGATCAATCAGTAGTAAATTATTATGTAGCAAGTAGAAATATTTACTTTCCAGTGTTGTTAGTTTTTAGAACCAAGGAGTGAACTGATAAATTTCATACCATTCCTTCACCTGCTGAACAGGAGAAACATTTTTTAAGCTATAGATTAAGCTACTGTATATTTTTGACACCTTTTGTTTTCATGGGGAGTCTATTATATATTTACAATGAAAGATGATGGAAAACATCTGTTTTCACTAAGTATTTCTTGAAGCAATATTCCACATCTTTTATTGTGCTATATACCTATTGCACTTCTTTCCCTGTCTACATCCATTTGCCACCAATAAATTCCAGACGTAGTTTAAAGTAATAAACTACATTTTTCCACTGGTAAAATGGGGAAATCAAGGCACAGACAATTATGGATTCTCAAGATATTAATAATTTTAGAAAGAGAATACAAACTTGGAACTACAGACTCTGGAGTAATTAGATTACCCTTCCTCTCATTCTTAAAAAACAAACTCAAAAGAAACAAGAGGCAGATAGAAGATACTCAAAGAAATGCAGTTTCCCTAAGCAAGAAACTGCATGTAAGGCCATAGCTGTATTTTCTTATAAATCATGTGACTGGAAGCTATGTGAAAGCAGAGTTGGCTAGTTACTATGGAATTTGAAGATAATTAGTCTTACATGTTACCAGTCATTTCTACTGTCATGTGGATGGGAAGCACAGAGAAGAGATTGAGAGGGACATGTAGATAGAGGCAGATGTTTGCTTCAGACTCTGTAAAAAAAAACAGGCTGGACATTTCTTAAGAATAACATTCTGGTTTTTGAATTTTCAGGTACAGAAATAACAAATGTCAGATTCTGTGCAATATTCCAATACCTGTTTCAGGCCCATCAGAATCAAGAACCACCAAACAAAATAATTTAGGCAAGGTATAATGAAAAGGATTATTTTGAACATCTGGAAAAGGTTCAGATTTTTTTTCTTTTTTTCTTTTTTTCTAGGGGAGAAAAGGTGAGATCAGAGGTTTTTTTAGCCAGAATTACTTTGACCTAATCAGAGCTGAGACACAAAGCAACACTGGAATGATTTTGAATCTTCTGTGTTTCTCATGAAGAACCTGCAGGGAATAGTTATCAGGAGGTGGGTAGGCTATATAACATGAGGGATGAAGAAAATAATGTGAAGTGCCACTCATTCTCAGAGAGCATAAATGTCAAAAAAAAGCCCCACAAGCCCCCAGATCAGGACAGGAGTGGAACCACCTTTGCATCTTGTTGGATGCAAGGATCCTGCTGTGTTACCCATGGGGGTGTCCCTGCATGCAGGTGAACAGGCAGCATGGCCAGCCTGCTCCTTCAGGCTGGCTCAGTAGGATTAATGTGTTTTCCTCACTTTTACAAAAGGAATGTGAAACGAAACAATATCGTAGGCAAGCCTTCTTCATGGTCTGCCTCCTCTAGGAGTTGTCCCAGAGGACTACCCATGTTGCAGCCCTACAACTCTGGCCATGCAGAGATCTGTTGTGCCTCCCCAGGAGCAGGAACAGAATCAGGAGCAGGAGCAGGAGCAGGAGCAGGAGCAGGAGCAAGATCATCCACGCAGGCACACTCCTTGACACCCTCCCCTGCTCCAGCAAAACACTACCCATCTGTTGAGAGGACAGCTGGATTTCCTTTCAACTATGTTGTTGTTGCTGCTATCATTTGTAAAGGCTGGAAGACTGATAAACAAATGTGGCTGTAGGTTGCTTTTACATAGCTGTTTTCACATCCTGGGGCTGGCTGGCAGCCTTCAGGGCACTGCTGTCCTCTTAGTGGTGCTTAACTGTGGAAAAAAAAAAGTGCAGGTTGGAAGACAGGAGCTGTCATTGTCCAGTCAAGACTATGAACACATAGATGCTCACAGACGTCTCTGTATTATTCCTTTGTGTAGGAGCATGAAGAACCCATGGCTCTGCTAGAGCAAGTGGTACATAAACATACATAGATGTACATATATATGCACATAAAAAGCAGGTACAGCCATGGGGTTTATGAAGATGAGGTTATACTTTAGTTTGTGCATCAGCAAAGCACCTTTCAAATATGGACTTTTCATGTTGGCATTTTAAATACTCCTTTTCAAAGTACATTAATCTCTGTACACTCTTCCTTTATTACTATGCTGTAAACTTCAGAGTATTCTTTTCCCTCAACATAGTCTCAAATACTTTTTCTATTGCCCAATCACATCTCCAAGTAAGAAAACATTGGCAAAAAATCCCTACAATCAAATGATCACAGAATCACAGAATCACAGAATGGTAGGGTTTGGATGGGACCTCTTGAGATCATCTTGTCCAACCCCCCTGCTTGAGCAGGCACACCTAGAGCAGGGGGCACAGGAACATGTCCAGGTGGGTTGAATTTGGTGGCCATTCTTGCCATTTATAAATATGAATCACAAATACCTGTTGCCTCAGGGCATCATAAATCAACTTCCTCCTAAAAAAAAAAAAAAGTCAAAAGCTCTAATTCATCTCTCAGATGGAGAGCTGTTAAAATTAACAACAAATATGAGCTTTGGAAGTTTTTTTAATGTCACCAGAGTTGCCCTGGAAAGCTTACATCACAAGAGAGGGCAGAGACTTTCTTTACTAGTTCTTACGTAGAGCTGCAAGTGGAATTTCCTACGTCCAGAGTTCATCAGGAAAAGTACCAATAATCTTCAAGGCTATGAGCAACAAAGGGAGGGAAATTGTACTGCACAAAGAAAACAAACAGCACTTACTGATGCAGATGGAGTTTTAATAATTTGGGAAGTTAATAAATGCTGTTTGATGTCGTTCCAGGCAGGATTTTTGTAGACTTGTCCCAACTGGAATTCTCTGCAGCTTGCATTACCAGGCAAAAATTGCACATCTCATTGTTCCCAGCTCTCCCATTTTCCAGCCTCAGAAATTCAAAGGCTTTGTATTTGAATTCACAGTATTAACCCAGAAACAGCATTGCCAAGCAAGACAACCAGTTAACGAACTGGGAATGTGTTGATTTCAAGACTCCACCAGTTTTTACCATTGTAAATTAATGTCTTTCATATTACCAATTCATGTCTACTCCAAGGTTACTAGAGATGTGCTAAAACCTTACTAAGACATGCACCATGAATACCTATGAATAACATGTGCTGTACAGTGGACATTTACAGAATTAAACTACATCTATTATTTTCCTGACTGCTGATGATATTCATTGGCCAGCCCTGCTGTTTACATGGACAGTACTTTGTACTCTTCTGCATGACACTGAACCCCATTGTGGCTGGGGCTCTGCTGTTCATGCTTCATTTAGTAAGGCCATGCATAAAACTACAACACTTACATGACTCATATTGCATGCCTCTCTGAGCATATCTTTGAAAGTTCTTTTGCTTTTTTGGGAGTTCATATGTGTTTGTTTTTAACATGCATTTTTTTGTTATGCAGCTAATCATGATGTTTTTTCCTCTCCAGCTAAAATTCTGAAAGGAAGGATGAGTTCAGCAAGCAAAAATGCTCATGCTGATGACGGAATGAAGAGCATCCTGCACAAGCTAACAGTACAGGACTTAATCCAGGAAGGTGCTGAATGTCTTCAGACAGAATCAATAAAACATATTAAACCCTGTACAACTTGCAGCATATAAACAGTCGGCATGATTTCAAGCTAACTACCTAAAATACAGTAACTTGAACATATCAGAGTTTTGCACTACCTGGGCCAAACAGGTTAACATCTTTAATGACTGAAATTATAGTGTCAGGAGAGAACTGGAAACTACGTCTAGGCTGGCTGTGAGACTTTTCTGCTGTTTGAGTTTGTTCATGGAGAGATGAAGTGCTTACCACTTTTAAGGATTAGGTTCTGGCAGGAGAAATAGCTATTGGCTATTGGAAATACGATGATGCAATACCTGCACTTTCACTGGGATAAAAAATGAGACAGGTGACAAAAATGATAACTTAGACAAAACCTGGAGACTTGAGGGTATCAGAAGGAAAGAAGTACCCTTAAGACACAGGGATAAATTGCACTTAGATACAGATATGCTTTTCCAAATAAAATTCAAGGAGTTTTCTATGTATCTACCTGAGGGAAAAAGTTGGCCTTTGTAAAGCCATGATTAGGAGTGTAAAAAGATTCTCCTGAAAATGAAAATATCTCATTTCTGGAAAATGTGGTAGCTTTATGGGAATTTAAAAGTAAATTGCCTATGGCAATTCTACTCTCCCTGGTTGCAAAGCTTTTAAAAGACAACAGTCTAGGAGACATTTTAGGGTAGAAAATAAGTTTTTAAGAAAATGTGGAAATCATGCAATGATAAAGAAAATATAAAATTCATATTTTTTCAGTGCCAAATCTAGAAAATAAGTGTGTATAATTCTAGGAGGTACTAGCAAAAAATATTAATTAAAGAAATCAAATTTATAACTCGTAGCAATACTGAACTGCTTTCACATCTAAAATGAATGAAAGAATATATTCATATTTCAAATTTAAAAATGCAGAATAGTGCAAAATAACTCAGTGTCATTTGGAATCAAATTAAAATACTGATTAATTAGAGTTACTTTTCTAGCACAACTTTCTTTGTGTCTGGTACCCAAAAGTTGTTTTTACTTTCAACTGGCATAGTGTTTGATATAGGCAATGCCTGCAGTGTAATTTGCAGACATACTGCTATGTAAAATATGTGGAAGCTGGTCCATTACATGCCATTCAGTTTAAATGCATTAGGCTTGGGTACATCTCCATGGTAGTTATTAACAGAATAACATGACTAAGTATAACTTGTATTCTGAAGTTTTTCCCCAGAGAACTCAACTTTAACTGGCTAACATCTATTGATGCAGCCTGCTCTTAACTTAGTAGACAAACACTGTGTGGCCGGGCTTAGGTATTTTTTAAATCAGCAGCATGTTTTTTTGTGACACTGAAGTCAATATTAGTGGCTTGCTAGGAACTTGTGGGTCCCTGCTAACATACATATTAACCTTATGGGCTATGCATGAATAAGAAGAAAATTGTAGTGATCCCACCTGCGAGTGATGCATATCTTTTTATTGCTTTCAAATGCATTTTCTCCCTTTTGTTTTTGGGACTATGAAACCTTGCATTTGTGACAGTCTCAGATACCCTGAAACCGTCTCTTTCATCTTTCTCTTCATGAATTTGGCAACTATCTTTGCCATTTTCCGTTTTTTCCTACCATATTGCAAGAAACAAAAAGTTGCCTCATTTGTAATTCCACAAAGTGTGCAGAGTCAGCTAATGCTTCGAGTTGTGGTTAATGACTTGATGAAAGTCTCTCAGTGTGTCTGAGGCCACACCAGGAACGAGCTTCGCACTCTTTAGGCTGTCTTGTCTTCCTTCAGTCTCTCTGGTCCTAAATTTAAGTGCAAGAAAACTTTTCTCCTCACTCCTTGCCCCATTATTTTTAGGTCTTCTCTAGTGATTTCGTATGGAAACTATTTCAGCTTGTTCCTATTGGCCAGCAGATACCTCCAGGGACACTTCCCCTCAGGGCAGCTTCAGGGATCAGAATAGTTCTCTTACTGCTCAGTGCTGTGACTAAACCTCACCCCACATTCACTGACTTCAGACTATCAGGAACAGGAGTCCTGGGGTTAACTTGCCGTCAACTCCCTGTAATTTTAGAGACTGATTCATTAGGCTGTAAATAGTTATAATGTTTATGCCCTCAGTTTTTAAGTGCAAATAAATATAGTGAGGGGTATTGTCTTTAGAATTTGCAGCAAGGGACAGGCAGACAGATCTCCAGTTGGTAATTCTTATCTAGCTATTTTAGGGATACTTTTTTGTTCTTCTCAAGTTGTACTTGTAAGGCTGTATAATTACCAAAGGGACTGGAGGTTCCTAAGTTCAGAGATGAGGCAGAGGGGGTCTTCTCTCTCTGTGACTTTAGTAGCTTTCACATAAAGCAGCATCCCATTGGTCCAACAACAGGATTGTAAAACACCCACAGCCTGCAGGACATGCTACAGCAGCCTCTCTTTGATAAAGGACCTTTTCTCCTTCTGCCCCATAGAAGCAGTAGTTTCCAGCTCTGCACTGGAGCAAATAACATTCCCCCAAATGTAATGTGCTGTATTTTCTTCCATGGAAGCAGAACAAGGAAGAGGACTAAATAGAGAGGGTGACATAAGAAAGAACAAACCCTACAGACAGTTAAAATGTCATATGCAGATATAGAGCCATAACAAATCCAGCATGATGGCTGTGGACTTACAGCCAGGTCCTGTGCTCCCTGTGTCAGTACTGGCAAGCATCACTGGAAGCAGCCAGCAGGTCTCCTTCATCCTGGCAAAGGGAAGGTGTGCAGACAAAGGAGGAGTGGCCAGAGCACAGCTGCATGTACAGGGCTCCTTTTTTGTGCTGTGCTCCATTGCCCTGGATCAGAGTGTAGGTACATCCCAAGAGCCAGTTTTGCCTGCTACCTTCCCTGAGCCAAACACAGTTCAGTGATGGCCCACTGCCACAGTATGTTTTTTTTTTAAAGTCCGAGATGCCCAGACATATGTGTTGACTGTCTTAGAAACACCTATGAAAAAGCTAAGGAAATTGAAAGGGGACATACATGCTTGTTGGAGGACAGAATTTTCCCCCATGTGGTGTTTTGGGGCCCTGGGAGGAGAGTCTGTTGCACTGCATTAGCACACAAAGAAGGTTGGCCAGTGCTCTGGCAGCCTTACCTCAAAATTTCCCTGCTTTTGTGGGTTTATATCCAACCATAATGTTATTTAACACATTTAATTAACTACTGTGGCTGTTTGAAGTCTCTGACATTATTATTTTTATACCACTACAGCCTCATACTACTGCTTTCTGGTCATTATAGCAGCTTCCAAGATCAGTGCAATTCATTCTGGACTCAAAGTTAATCTCACGGAAAAATCCAATCAGTAAATAGATTAGGTATTAAATTACATTCTTTGTTAACATTCTCTATTCCTTCCCTTACAGTACAAAAAAAACACTACCTTTTTTCCCCCTTTTTCTCCTTTCCCTCTCTCCCATTTTTGTTAATATTACTCTGCTGTCAAATTCACCAGTAAGGCAGAAGTGACCTATGGATTATATCTTACCACTTTCTTCTTAAAAAAAAAAAGGTCATTGGCTAGGTAAAGCCAGAAATTAAAAACATGTGAAAACTTGTCTAATCCCAGGATGCCTTAGAAATGTTCTTTTCACAGTTTTTCAGTGATGGCTATCCAAAATGTGTTTCTGACACTAACATCTGTAGAAAATATTGCTGGCATTAAAGTTTACTATAGCAATAAGCCACTCTGAGTTGATTGCCACTGAACTTTGTAAAGTTTTTTTTTTACCATAGGCCATTTCTAGCAGTTAAATTTGGATAACAAATGCTTTTTAGGAGGGTGTTTGGTTTTTTCTTTAATGAAAACTCAATTTGACAGAAAAATAATCTACTACACTGAACCCAGCAATCAGTGGGAGCTGCACTCCTATCAGGACCAAATGTGGTATGTTGAACAGAAATTCTGGAAGTCATATTAAAGAGACTGAGTTAACTGCCTGCATTTGCCAGGCAGCCTACAGAAATATGCATGTGATCATGGTGAGGCAGGAGATTATCTGTGATTCCTGTGATTGCTAATAGCTCTTGCATACTGTGTTCATCAATAGGAAGTCTGCCACTGCATTCAAAATGGCCAGGATTTCATCCTTGTAGTTTTGCTATCCTTCCTTACAACTTGAAGGTAGGTTGTTTGCCTCACATTTTGTCTGCTATTTCAGTCTTCAAGCTCTTTGGGCCAAGTTTTACCTTATTCATATTTTTGTAAAGCACTGGAATCTATTTGGCCCAATGCAGCAACAGCCAAAGTGTTAAAATAGCCACATATAAAGACATGTCAGGCAGCAGTTATTACTGCCTCAGAGAATTCCCACAACTGTTTTGAAACACAGTGGTTTCATTTTGCTTTTGATTTGTACTAGTGTTGCTCAGTGTATTTTACAACTTCTAGTTCAAGTATCTTAAAATCTCAGTGCAGAATTCAACCATTATTCCTAAATTAATTTTGATACACTACTTGAACTCACAATCACAAAATCACAGAATCACAGGTTAGAAGGCACCTCAGGGATCATCTAGTCCAACCTTTCTAGGAAGAGCACAGTCTAGACAAGATGGCCCAGCACCCTGTCCAGCCAAATCTTAACAGTGCCCAACGTGGCCGAGTCAACCACTTCCCTGGGAAGGTTATTCTAATGGTTGACTGTTCTCACTGTGAAAAATTTCCCTCTGGTTTTCAATGGGAATCTCCCCAAGAGCAACTTGTGTCCATTCCCCCTTGTCCTCTCCATGTGACTCCTTTTAAAAAGGGACTCTCCCTCTTCTTTGTACCCTTAAGTACTGGTAAATGGTAATGAGATGCCCTCTGAGCCTCCTTTTGTCAAGGCTGAACAAACCCAGTTCTCCCAGCCTATCCTTGTACAGCAGGCTACCAGTCCTTTGATACATGAATGCTAGACTAGGAATGAGTCCCTCCCTACTCTACCAAAACTGGGTCTCACTTCAGCTGCTCAGCAGATTTCAGTGCTCCTCGTTTTTAACCTGGCAACTCTCAACTCTCCCTCTCCTTCCCTAAATATGATGCAGTCCCCCAGTTCTTCTTGTCTCAATGAACATGCCATTTTAAATTGCTCACTGACATGTCAAAATCAGTGTGGTTGAAACTCAGCTTTTCATGTTTTCTTCTGAACACTTTCTTCTCTATTTTGACGTCAACAGCTTTACTATCTGCTATGTGGCCTTGCAGCCTAGGAGACATTTCTGAGTCTGTCCTCTCTCCTCCTCCTAAATCACAACAATGGCCTCCTGCTGCAGTTCTCCTGGACACCGGGTGGAAGTGTGCCTGAGTCTCTATAGGAAGTGTTTGCTTGGTTTGCCCTGACAACTGCAACCTGCCTTTCACGTGCTTTTCATGTTTTGCTCCTTCCAACAGATTCAGGACCCTCAGTTAAAACCAGCCTGTTTTATTTATCAGAATGAGAAGTTCTTCTCTGTTCTCATTAGAGATGATCTTGGCAGAATTGAAGTTCAAATTTTCAGCCATGCTGCTGGGCACTTCAATGCTTAACACTTCTGCCATTTTTTCCTCCCTCCCTTTCTGATCAGGCAGTCATGCAAGTCACCCCCTCATACAGTTCTTCTGTTGTCTTTACCCTCTGCTTTTAATTCCTTGAATTGTGTCCCCAAACCAATTTACCAAGGCCCCACGTTCATCTGAGTCAAATTTATCCTGAAATGTCTCATCCGGTAGTCTGCCCTGAAGACTACAAAAACACAACAGTTAGAGCAAGTTTTGCCATTTTGTTTTTGCCTTGTCACAGAATATTATGTGTCAGTGGGTCCCATCTCTTTATTCCTTCCTTTATTATTTTTGCTGTGTCTAGGTTCTAGACTTCAAGCTTAGTGAAGGTAAAATATGTATATTTATTTTGTAAGGCACTTAACTAATCTGTGGGTAGTATGCAAATATCAAATAATAATTATTGTTCTGAGGATGGATTTAATAAGAGGCATTAAATGATGTCTCCCCTTGCTTACTGAGGAGATGGCTGCCTAGGGGGTTCCCATAAAACTACAGGAGCAAGGTCTGCACGTAAGAAATTAAACATACGAGTAAGGACTCTCATGGAAATGAAAGGGATAAGTCCTTGATGCAACACTCTTTGCTGCCCTGAATGTCTGCTGCTTCAGGACTTCAGGTTGCAACGTGATAAGCCAAATCTTCCTTGCCAGAGTCCTTTCCAGAACACCTGACACAGCACAAACCCCATTTACTGTCAGTCATTAAGTGGAGCTGTCAAAATTGGTGGGAGGGATTAAAAAAAAAAATCAATCTAGCACCAGTCACTGGATTCTAACAATAATCTCCTACATGCCACTGATTACTTTCTCAGAGATGCAAGAGATTACTGTTTACTCTTAAATTACTAAAGCATGGATCTGTGAACATGGAGCCATATTTCTTCACAGATGTGTTTCAGTTAAGTCCCCACATTTAAAACTGAAAGAAAACTAATCCGGTAACTAATTCTTTCTTACAAAGAGAACGAAGTGGTAATTCAGGCCTTAATTATTTATTTAGTGCTTCTTTACCTGATAGCAAAAATGGTTGCTGTAGCTCTTGCTAGACATTAACTGGGAGAAAAGGAAAAAATTAGTAGCATGTTGATTAGGCACAGTCTGGATGCCATGATAATGTTATAGCCAATTGTTTGTTTCTTTGATCTTGGTTGCTTAGATAAAATTCTTAATCTGAAAATTTAATAAATAATTATTTCATAAAGTGAGTGTGATAACATAACAATAAAAACAATAGCTCACCTTATCATCCCAGACAACATATAATGAGATTTCACCACCATTCGTGCAATTGTACTGGATTTACCTCAAATACCAGGATTAATGTTATACTAGTCTCAATGCATAATTCAAAATGCCTAATTTATTGGGATAAGTTGCTGTGAATTTCATACACCAAGACTAAACTTTGTTTTCAGACTATGCTGAGTTACAAAAAATATAATTTCCAGATTCAAGAAAAGAATAAGAAATTTTATTCTGTTTTCTTGTGCTACCCACAGAAAAACGACTATATATTGTTTGCAACCCCCAATATGAAGTCAGGTTTTTTTAGAGTTCAGACCTTAGAACCTTCTGATGCTGGTGCCTGTAGCAAAGTCAGAGATTTCTTAAATATTATGCCTCATAGTTGTGCACATTACTGTATCTGGGCAATTCTCAGCTGGGCAGTGCAGGGGAAGGCTGAAAAGAACTAGATAAAGGACATCTCTACAGAATGTGGGATTTAGTTGCAATTCCAGAAAACATTCCTTGCTCAAAATCATCCTTTTTATTCTGCTACAAGCTTGTAGCACAAATCCCAACATAATAATAAGTTAGCACATAGCAAAGCCTGTTAGTAGTTTCAGATCCAAATCTCTACTTCTCTGCCATTCTGGGATAGATTTTAGGATACCACAGCCAAAACAGATTTATAGTTCTGTTGCAATTCCTCAAGTTCAGACATTTATCTGAACCTTTCCTCCTCTACCTGTCCTGACTATTTGCAAAGGTTTTAAAACTCTGTTGAATAAGTTTTGGCTCTTCCCTGACATGCTTTCACACTCAGATCTGTGTACCAAGTGGATTGATAGCACTGGGGGAAAGGAATTTTAAATTCAACTTCCCCCCCTCTTTTTTTTTTTTTTTTTACTGCAGTGTGAAGTTTATTTTGCTCACTACACTCTAGGCTAAATGGGACCTTTGAGATAAATTTTACATTAGTTTATCTCTCCAATTGAATATTACATGATTCTGTATTTACTGTCATGGGGTTAGCTGTTACCCATGCATCTGCCAAGATATTTCCACCACCTTGGTGTCAAAATTCAAAATTAGTGATTAATAAAATAAAGTGAAAGGGGAGATATGAGTTACTGAAACTGACGGGGATGATATATGAATATCATTAGCTTTTTCTTAAAGAACATTTATATGAGTATATGAATGCAAAAAGGCAATGCAGTATTTTAGTCTTTCTCTAGTCACTGAAACACTCTGAAGCAGATGGACTGTGTGACTGATGATTCAATAATTGCACTCATTAAAAATGTTCACGCTTTTAATTTTTCCCCCCTCACATTCTGTGAAGAGCTGAGGAATGAAATGGTTTTGTCATTGTCAGCAGCTAGATAATTGAGTTTGCTTTGATTTCCTGGGGTGCCCCTTCCCCACCCCCATGCTGTTGGACTGACATCTCCAGAAGCGTAGCAGAACATTTGAATCAGACCCAACTGTCTTAAAGGAGAAAAACACTATGGAAAGGCTCCTGTCTTCCCCTCAGTGTTCACTTGTGCACACTCAACCAGCAACCTACCTTGGTAGAAGACAGCATGCATTTGTTTTTCTGCCAGATTACCTCCTCCCATGATACAGTTACTTACCTGTGGGGCTCAAGGAAAAGAAAGATAATTCTGCCTTGAACATATGCACAGAATCATTCTCCTGTTTATTGTTGCCAGCTAGAATCAGCCTAAAGGTGATAGAGGGGAAGGGGTGTCCAGCTGTGCAAATGCCTGATGCCTGGTATTGCAAGAACATGAAATCAAAATAATCTCACAAAGACCAAAGGAAAAATGGTAGCAGAAAAAATAGTGAAAAAAAGAGCCATCCTGCTTTCTCTGAAGACAAGGATAAAAGTATCATCCAGCTCTGCTGAAGGGGTGCTTATTTTGGTTTCTTCCATTAGGATTTAAGTCTAGAGTTTGCATTTAAATTTAAACTGCATAATAGCAAAAGCATTCTCCAAACGAGGCATTACATTCACTCATTCTACCTACCCTATTGTTTGGGCACCCATTTTCCAGATGCTACTGTGGGAACAAATATAATAGAAGTTGTGTAATCCATGGCTTTCTGGCAGTCTCCAGCTGCTCCAGGAGACTCTCACACTATCCTTCATTTGTATTTTGCAAATGTCTGGCTCAGATCAGAGCATCATGATTTTTAGCCTTGTCAGAATATAACATGACAGGGCCCTTTGCAATTCTGGTTAAGGTCACTGAAGTCGACTTTCGTTGCTTCCAAGCTTACGTTTCACTATTCTTTATCTTTGTACAGAAGAAAAATATTTGTTCTGCAAGAATGTTCTCTTTCTTTGACTTCTTGAGTACACTTCCTAGGCTCGGGTGCCCCATAACACAATTTTGACTTGCCATTAGAGTACTTAGGATTCTTGGGCAGACTACCGAAGTGCTTAGATGCTTCTCTCTCCCTGTGTGTATACCCTCTCTTAGATCCCTGCCAGCTGAAGCATGCAATACACAGACTTTGACACAAAATACACAGATCTAAAAATGCAGGTATGGCCTCATATCGTCCTTTGCCTCAAATTCACTGTACAATGTTATTCTTTGTGTCTGTCAGGTATGAAGGTTTTTACACAGATTTGTAATGTGGAGATTCTCTTCTTCATATATTATTTCAACAGTTGAAAAGGATGTCCCTGTCAGAAAAGCAGGCCCTCTTGTTCCTTGTTCACCAACTGCCTTTTGTCTTTATGAATTCCCTGGACTGTTCACCTTGCCCTGATACCTGGGAGAAGGCTGTATCTTCACAGCAGTTCCTTTTGCTGCATCTAAACGGCAGTTATTCCTTTTTCTCCTCATATAGATGAAAATATTCCATGCTCTGAAGATCCTTAGCCAACAATCTGTTCACAGTCATAACTGCAAAAGCTACTTCACCTTCTCCTCCCAAGATACAAAGTGAAAGCTATACATATGACACAGTTGATAAAAACAAACTATAAAGTGCACATACATCTGCTAAATCATCACACCATGGCAACTTTAAATGGGCTTACCACTTAGCCAGCAAAAACAAACAGCAGAGTTAGGGTGGACACTTCCATAAGGAAGTGTCATGATTTGCACAAAATTCAGTAGCACTGTACCTTAATTAAGCCATTTCATAGAACATCCGCAGGAGTTTTTTTTAAGTCTGATGCTTAATAATGTGACCACAAATGCTTGGGAAAATGGATCCCTCGACAACCTTTTCTTTCAAGGAACAAACAGTCCAGTGAACATGGAAGATTCTAAGTGGATATCACTATACAGAATGGAGCAACATGAGACCCTCAGCAAGCAAGTAGGGGGTTCAGGAAGATACCAAAACCCGTCTTGAAATATAACATTTCACATAATTAGCTACATACTGATGGCATCAGGAGATGACCGCCAGTCAAGAATGCACAGCTCTGCCAGAAAGGAAAGATCTGGTTAGAAACAAGGCTTAGTTGTAGTGACACATCATAAGGAGCAAACCAAAGCTTCCTAGGCAAATGGCCACAATATGCAGCTTCAGACTTTTTATCTGGAGCTAAGCATTTTGGCTAGAATTTTTTTTTTCAATAGGATGGATGGACCAAAGTTCATGCACTCTACTACCCTCAAACACTTTGAGGGAAACTTTGGAAACAGACCCAGAGTCAGAGCAGTTCAGGGTTACCTCTTATTCAAACAATGTCATAGAAGCATTTCAAGCAAAACATTTCTCTGCCAAAGTAGGTGTTACATTTTAGGAGCCAAACACAGCACACAGCTGGTCTGCATTTCATTTTGAATGCATGTCTGAGCCCACACTAACACAAATACATCTTACATGTGCATTGACTGGCTCCATACTGAAGCATGTGTTCAGGAGCACAGGCCATGTGCCTGCCATGTGTCTGCTATATGTCCTGCAGGATCGTTACATAGCCAAAGTTAGATGTCCTAAAAGTAAGCTGGCACTGTAGGCAGCCAGCTCAGTGGTTGCCCTTAGGCTGATAATGGTTGTGATTACTAACTTACCAGCCTCCCACATCTGAGAACCTGAGTGCACAGCTCCTGGTTGGTGAGGCAACAAGTTTTCCTTTACTTCTTGGCCCAGCTTGCAGATGACCTCCTTACCTCTCAAACTCTTCAAAGGCTGGCACTGCATCTTTGTCTACTTTTCCTGTCTCCCTTCTTTTTGAAGCCAATAGCAAGACAATGCCCTGCTCACAGCAAGCTGTGAAACACACTACTGAGAGTACAGTAACTGCAGGGGCATGAAGGGAAGCAGCAGATGGGTAGGAGAGAAACTGGCCCCTTTTCACTTTAAGGGAAAATTCTAAAACGGTACACAAGACAAAAAACAAAGTTGATGCAGTCATCAGGTGTCAAGTACTTAAAGGCTTTGTTCCTTTATTAATTCAAACACTGGAACCACTTCTCAACTGTTGGTGACTCATTGTTCATAATTGTTATCTATTTATCATGAACATTATTTTTGTGCATCAGTGCCCCACGTGAAAAAGGTGGTTGCCTTTTACAGCCAGATGTGACTATTCTGTAGCACAAATTGGATGGAGGTGAAAAAAAAAAACCAACACACAAACAAAATGAGAAACATTATCAAAGCAAGGAAATGCAAAGGAAAAATATGAATGCAGCTCTACTAACAGCTAGAATTTAGCTCTAGATTCAGTATGTGCCAGGTCGATGGCTATTGTATATTGCAGTGCCCCCGTACAGTGTGAGTAATGTGGATAGCTTTCACAGGGGTCTCAGATGTCAGTTTCAGAAGTTCAGTTGGAACACGGAAATCAAAGCATGTTTATCCTCCTAGAAACTACACTTACCTTTTCTGGGGCAACTGAGGAGGGAACATCTTTCAAAGGGTTGTGCTTTACCCTCAGAGTCCTACAATACAGCTTACCTGCTCAGCCTCCAAGGGCCACCAGTCAAGTAAGTGTTGCTTTGCTTGGGTGTCCTTCTGTATGATTCAGCTCTAGAATAGAGGGTGCCTGCTGCATTTTAGAGTCCCACGCGGAAGAAATTTTATGAAAACATCTTCTGTTCTCAGGATTCTTCTTCCCCATGTCTAATAACAAAAGTCTTTTGATATTACTTCCTTTCAATGCTGAAGCAGGGACTTCAGTGTTTACCTTTATTTCTTCAGAAATATTACTCAGCTATAGTATAACCCTACTTTAAGGTAGCCTGCGTCTTAAAAAAAAATCCCTAAAACCAAAATAGTTTCTCTAACTTTTGCAGCCAGTAAGAACAGACTATTTTCTTCAAGGCTTGTCACTATTTTAGATAGCTAAAGAAAAAAAAACAACTCTTGCCCGGGTGGAAAATTTCTGGTGTAACTGAAAGCAAATACGGAAAGTCTAATTTGCATATAGATGTTGAAGCTTGCAACAATATACTCCCCTGAGAGAGCTCTTGTTGTTTAACTGTGTACACAGTCTGGCACTATGTTGCCCAGCACCTAATAAAAGCTAAATTAAAACTTTTTTAAAACTCTGAGGCTGTGAATATCCTTAAACTATCAATTTGCATTTGCAAAGAAAGGGCAGAACCATACCAAGCCAAGCCTCATTTAAGAGGAAAAGCAGAGAGTATGGCAAAAAGGGCAAGAGGGAGAAATAACTTTATTTGAGAGTAAACATCAGTCAGATGTACTAATGCTTTAATTCATCAGCCGAGATGAGCTTTATTACAATGTTGAGATCAAGCAATACCAAGGAGATAAAAAACCTCACTGTGTAAAGGAGAGACTAACTGAAGATTATTAACATGACTGAAAGAAAAACAGAGCCAGAATGGTTGAATAGTGAGAAGATGGAATGGAAGTTGGAGAGAGCAGAAGAGGAGCACAAGTGGAAGACTAAAGGACAATCTACTTTTTTCTTTCCATCAATCCTGTTTTTATTTTAATTTTCAGTGTTGATCTTGTCTTTTAAGCTGTGTCTCCTCCTTATTACCCAGTGATAGGGACCATCTGGATGAAAGGAAACTAATGTTTATCACTTATCACTTTATTTTATTCACACAAATACTGTGGTTGGATTTCATTTATATAGCTATCTAAAACTGAAATTCTCTTCTCAGTATTCCTTTCACCTATCCACCCCTATGTTTGACAAGAAGTATTTGCCCCTTAATCTTTTTCACTCAGGTTTCCAGCTCTGGTAACATAATGCTGTCTCTCATGCTTCTGCTTATCTCCAGAGAGTCTGACTAATTTCCAAAATTAGTGTTTCCTGGCTAGTGTCTACTAAGTTCACTTCATCATTTCATCAAGCATGTGCAGGAATGGTGGAATTAGCATTTATAATAACATATTCTAAAGGAACAAGGAGATCTTCTTACAGCTTATGCCAAGAGGCTGTTTGATAGTGGGGCTGTGTTACTCTGCAGATTTTGCAAGCTGTTGGAGCTATAGGGGAGAAAATAAAGGTTCCTTCAGGGAGTGAGGGTCAGATCCACCTCAGTGAATCTGTGTGACACATGTGCATTATTTTGGGTCAGATCATGGGCGCACTTTTGACACAGATCTCTGGATCACTCATTGTGTTCTGGTTCACATCACCAAGCAGTTACAAAATGCATGAACTGGTTTTCTTTCAGGCAGGACTAAACGAGAAGCAGTGGTCCAGGAACACATCCAATGTGTTCTAGCTGCTGCTGGACATTGGATCCATGAGATCAGGCAATGGGGAGCCTGAAATAAACTCTCCTGAAATACTTATTGCCTGGGCATTAAACCTTCTGCAGCTACTGTTCTGCACTTTAGATCCACTCCTACAGGGCTGCACTACACACAAATGCAGCTATCATATGTATCTATTAAAACAGTCTGAGCTCTGAACATGATAGATGCCAAAAACATTGATGGTCCTTGCAGGAAAATCCAAAATAATTATCAGCCTGGCCTTCTGACAAAATATCAGACACAAAGTGATGAATCTTTATTTACTCCTTTAAAGCAGTTTTATTTTGACTTTATTTAATCATGTAAAAACTGAATCTGTTTTTCCCTCCAGTGCATTAAATATGCAGTCTCTTATAGATTGCATGTTGTGCTAATTTAGGATCATATTAGCCAAGGAATTCTTTATGTTATTCTATTTGCAGAATGTGCTGACCTTGAGGAAATTTATTTTAACCCTGGTGAATTCGTCGGTTTGGGGATAATTCATGGGCATCAGAAGGTTCACAGATAAAAATGATGCTTTGACCTTCAAAGTGCTCATCACTAACATGTCATTATGCAAGTTGGGAACTTTTCAATCCCTTCAAAATGCATCACCTAAGAACATCCTCTTTGCTTGTCACTCTATATTATTCCTATCTGAATGTCTTTATTATCTCGTCATTTTCTGTAGCATCATATGCAAATGTCTCATATCCACCTTCAGTGCCCTTCACAACTATAACCTTTCTGTTTAATCAATTTTTTTTGCTTTTCCTTTCAGGTCCATAGTGGTAAACCCCTGAGTGACCGAGTATTCAGTGGTAACACAACTCTCTCTATCTTCTGTACATAATACTCTCCTTTTCTCTCCCCTGGTATTAGTTACTGTGGCAAACCATACTATATCACATACTGCTGTCAATCCCTGCACAACTATGCATCATACTTGTGTGTTCTGCAAGGAATCAGCAACTAACCTTACTAGACGACCTGCAGTCTGACAGTTTATATTTATTTATTTAAGGAAAAGAAACTGACTCAGACTGTACCGATAGTGCTCAGAACTATTCAGATTTGCTCTTACCACACTTCCTCCTTCATGCCTGCTGTTTGCAATAATCACTTATGGTCTCTTTATTTCACATTGGATTGCATGTTCTTTGGGATCAAGATTTTGTTTATAACAGTGCTCATCAAACAGTACAGACAGTGTCTCTGGGCAGTGCTATCAATCCAACAGTAAACCATGTATTGACACTGTATGCATTCCAATCGTTGGTTTGTCCAAATAGGTTAATTATACTGTATTGTTGACACATTGCTTCTGAATACAGCATGTAAGTATTTATCTGACTTTAATGCTCCAAAAAGTCAGTTTACATCCACACTTTTCCATCCTGAAAGAAAGTAATGGGTTCTTAGGAAGCCTGGCCCCTGACAAATGGCATTAGCACAAAAAGTAGGCAGTTAATGACACTAGCATGGCAGAAGTTAGATATTTTAAAAAAGAATGAGGATGTCTGAGAAGAAAAAAGTGCATATAGGCATATATTTTCCATGCCAGCAGTCCAAAGAGCCTTCCTTATTGCCCTTACCCAGAAAAGTTATGAGTTTCAGGGTAGATGGAAGTAGTCTTGGAACAGCATTATTTTGCCAACCTTTTTTGATTCATTTCTTAAAAACCCTCTTCTTCTGCTAAGCAAAAATTGCTAAAGCAATAAAAACCTAAATTATATTTAAAAAAGTCATTTGTGGTATTATTCTAGCTATTTTGCTAAGGGAAAAGTAATTAAAATGCTGAGTTTTGTCCCTACGTTGAACTGGGCTTGTTTTCTCCAAGCATTATGATAAGTTCACTAAGCTGATCGAGAAGCTGGAATATGAAAAAAAAATTTGCCCTGTCCTTTGATGTTATTTTTGTTTATTGAAAGATTTTGCAGCTGATGAGTTTTGTCCAAGGAGAAGCAGCCAGTTTATACATTTGGATATTAGGATTTTGCTGGGTTACATGTGTGTATAAATACAGGTATGTATTATTTAGATGAAAGATTTTACTGTAATTAAAATACTGCTCTTCTGATGTGTGATAAAAATCATTAATATGATTTTCATAAAAGGAATGCTAAGCATCCACATATTTGTCCTTGTAGTTTCTTGTATTATAGTTCTTCATGTTTTAGGAGATTTCCTATGCATTAGTTCTCAATATACAACCTGGCATCTGCCAAATAACAGGAAACAAAGAAAACAAGGTACAGAGCTTGTTCTCCATTAGTGTTAGAAAAGTACCTTCATTCAGACTTAGTTGTACAACTCTTTTTCAAATTATACAAATTCACTAGTCTGAAGGAAATTAATTGAGGCCATGTGTGAATACTTGCATATAGAAAAACTATATAAGAATCTTTTTACATTAAAATAAGGATTGTATAAATGGACAACATATGAACATCTTTTTCTGTGTTGGTGCTTTTGCATATAGCCCATTTGTAGTCAATGTAGTGAAATAAAAATATCTTCAAAACAGTTACAGGAAGGGGAAGTTAAGACAAAGTAAAGAAAGCATTTGGCTGGGTTAAGAGAATTATTATTGTCAGTGCTCCTAAAAAGAAGAATCCGTGTCTGGAAAGATCCACTAAAGTCCTATTAGGATCATGCACTACATGCAATTTTCAGACTTCCTGTTTGTATTGGGTTTTAGCGGTGGGGGGACTACAGGAGTGGCTTCTGTGAGAACATAGACATCTAGGGTTCCTGGCTTACTGACAATCCTAAGGAAAGATACCCAAAAGCTTAACTCCTAGCAGATTGCCTAAAGAGGTGGGTAAATAAAAGGAAAACCTGAAAGTTTATCAGAATAAGTTGTATTGTTCTGAAAGTCTTTCAATTGCCACAAGACAGTGCTCCCTACTTAAAACGCGGAAAAGTGTCTTAAAATCAGAAAATTCCCAACAAGCTCCATTTGTGAGAATTTAGTTAGTAGGGGCATTGAGATCCTCTCATTGAACATGCAAAACATTGTTATTCTATTATTTCTATGAGCAGGTAAGGCAAAATGTCAAATGTATAGAGGAGAGAGAAAACTAAGCACACACGAAAATTACAAAAAGGGATTTTCCTGCATTTTCTAACACAGTAATCTATTAATAATACTTTAGATATGATCATATGATGTTATACAATGTGCAAGTCCTACTGTTTAGATAATTAAAGGAACATTTTTAAAATGCATTCTGGCTAGCAGGGAGGGATTATGCATGGATTGTGTTTAATCTTCAAAAGATCAGATATAAAAAAACCCTAATCTTTCTGTTGCTTTTATTTAACCTGCTATAAAATTTAGACTGACATTTTTTCATCTAAAAATATACAAATACCTTATATAGCAAACAATTAGTTTGCAAATTGCCATCAGAAAATCTTCACAGTACTAAGATAACAAAGCAGGAAAATGTCTTATTTACTAAAAGAATCAGCAGTTTTCTGCAGGCTTGCTTAGATTCCTCTCAGCAGGAACTATGTCTAATTCCGATTAAAATGTCATTGATTTCCCTGCAGGATCCCAGAGAATCTGCAAAGGCCCTTTCCCACAGGGAATTTCACTTGTCACTGGTCACTACAGCACATAAAAATGGTGCATATGTTCTGTGTGATTTAAATAATCGTAAGTATGCAAGTCAAGAAACACACCTAAAGGATTGTACTTCAATCAGCCCTTTGCTCTACCCTTTTACAGTTGTCTATAACACTTCACTCTATGTTTATATGACAAATTCCAGATACAATACAACTGCACACAGAAAAGGTGGGCACAAAATGGAAGCAAAGGGCAGAAGATATGCTCTTAGCCCTTAAAATAATTCAAAATATACGGGAACAGCTAGGTCAGAGTTTTAATGTAATAGGAAAGCAAAACCTACTTTTAAATCAAAAAGCCTTTTGGACTCATAATTTCTCAACTTTTCTATGCTTTTATTTTTCTACAGGAATACTTTTTCTTTGTGATTATCTACACCATAACCATCAGCTGCTGATTTTTGACAGCTGGAGAAAACCCTGCCCAAAAGTACAAAAATAGTACTGTTTGGGAGTCTAAGTGAAATGAAGAACCTTTTTGTAAAGTTTTAATGTACCCACTGAAAAAAAAAAAAATCAGAAACCATGGACATCCACAACTGTCGGCTTTATAGTGCCCCTGCAAGGCAGCCTTTAAAGCAACCTTCGGCATCTGCTCCTCCAATTTGCGTAAGTAATTGGTAAGTGATTAGGAGCACACGCTGACAAAAACAAGCTTAGTGTGTGATGGAGTGGGCTGATTCTCTTGCTTCAAATTACACTAAATTTTAGAAAGATTTTGAAAGACTGATTACTTACTTAAAGATTTTATGACCTTCAGGTTAACATACATCCCTGACCTGCCTCAAGAGTTATGTTCCTGAGGGTGATAAAACTGCCAGTGATGAACACAGAGTAAGGGTGAGAACTCTGACTGCAGCCAGGCCAGGTTTTTGGGACTTATTTCCACAGGAGACCACTGTGACCTCTGGCTCACTCTACAAAATCCATAGGATCATTTTCTGAATTCATTCTTACCAAGCAACGTGGCTGGATGAGAAGAAACAATGTAAAAAGGAAGCCTACTAGACTACCAGTCACTTGAAGAAAGAGAAAGGACTATGTCAGGCTGTTTTACTAATCCAGAATTGCAGGTTTGGGACTGATACCTTCAGCCAACCCTGGCAAGTTCATCAGTAAACAAGGGATGTTATTTTATTTTTTAAGCTTCCTCTTTTCTCAATGCTGTCTAGTCAAGGTATATCTTCACTTCAGAGTTACCCATGTAACTGGCACTTTCTCTTGGCACAACAGTCAGCCTCACCTGGATGCCAGCACCACACAGCAGTGTCAGAGCCACACTGGAGTCCTCAGCTGGAGTTGCTCACCTGATATGAAGACAACTGGTCTGTGATGCCAGCTCTTTGTGAGAACATTAAGAAAACTTAATTTCTCATCATGCTTCTCAGCAACTGCTTTTCCTCCCACAAGGGTAGACATTAAGGAGCCACACACTTAGCTGTGCAATCCAGTCAAAGCCAAAGCAGATCCTTCTCCATGCACAGAGGATCTATGTCTTGGGGAGACCAATGGCTTCAGTGCCTTGACCAACTTTGAGATGTCTCTTAAAAAAGTGGGCAACAGGCACAAGGTATGCCCTGACCTCAGTATGGCTTTGGGTCATGCTGGCAGGTGATACCTTTTTCAGACTGTAGCAGGGCTCCGAGATGCTGAGTCCAGCCCCCTGCATTGTTCTGCAGACTGCTGTGGGGAGGCAGGGCCCACAAGATACCATTGGTGGAAGATACCTCGCTACTCCTGGTTCCTCCCTTCCTATTTGCCACAAAAGAAGAGCTGGGTGTTCCTAAGACAGGACAGGTACCCTGCAGGCCCAATTCTCCCCTCAGTTGCAAGAATTTGTGTGGAGCAATGTTTCACTTGCCTGAGAATGCAACAAAGGTGGATGACAGGCCCTTCAAACCAGCTCTGCTCTTGGTAAAAGGCATATGGAAATTGAACCTTGAGCTGGGGATAGAGGAGAGAAGAGGAGAGGACAGCAGAGGACAAGGAGAGATAATTCGACTGAGGGATTAAATAATCTGTAGTTAAAATACCATGATTTTCAGAAATCCAGTTTTGCGGTAGAAAATTGTAATAACAAAAGAAATTTGAAGACATTACTTACATAAACACAAACTGAAGTGATAATTTAATTTTTCCATCTGACATCACTTCTCACAATAATCAAAGTCAAGACAGAATTCCTAAGAGTACTACTAACGTGCTGTAATTACCAGATACAGTCACATTAAAATGATTTCATCACCTCAGTGGGAACTGAGTGAACATCGGTTTAGTTTAATTTGGACAGAATCATATACCAAGATGTTGCCCTTAAATTTCATTGAAAAATATGGGTAAGAAATATGCAAATAAAATTTCTCACAAAGACAATAATCTGCGTCATTTAGGTAGAAGCATGGAGTTTCACAAGGTGTAAGAAATCTAAAAGCAGATTCCTTTTTTTTCTTAGCTTGCCACTTATGACCACCTCTGCTCTGTACTGCAGCAGAAATTCTTGTTCTGCAAGTATTACTTCCACTCATTACATTACAGGCTATGGTGTACCAAAACATGTAACAAACCCACCTCCTCCTGATCCTTCCCTTCCCCTTATTACTGACAACCTGATGCTTGTGTGAGACAGGGAAATGTGAGCAGGTCATAGAATGTAAAACAATTTCTGCTGTCCATTGCCCTGCCTTTGACTGTGTATACAAACCTCTTACAGAAACTGTCATTCTTGTGTTTGTGTGCATGCAGCTTTCAACCATATGAAATTAAAGAGAAAAAATGTAGTAGGTCCACATACTTTGTTACATTAGCACCAGGGAGAGTCTGTGGTTATTCACGGTGGGCAAAATTTGCTACCTTTTAGTTACTGTCCGAGGTAGCTGGGATGCAGAGAAAGTTGCGGCACAAGAGAGGCTGCTCCTCAGTGGTTACGGCAGTTACTTCTGTGTCCAGAATACAACCATCCCAATATATGAGGTGCTGAAAAAAGAGAAGGGTTATAAGTCGGCATGAAATGGCTTCAGTGAACATCTGCTGTAAGCTGTCTGTGTGGCTGTAGATGAATGTGAACTCTTAGAATTAATCAAGCAGGGCACGACCCTACTGAAACATTTATGAAAAAACGGTTGCATACCATGGCAACAGTCTCTTCTCTCTCTCTCAGATGCAGAGGGTGGCTCTTCACCAGCCCCAGCTTCCACACTTCTCTGGGGAACAAAAAGAACAAGGAGTGCTATTGAAGTAATTGTTTTTGTGAACTGCACAGGTTACTCTCGAGCATTTGGGCTGGTAAATACCTGGTCTTACTGATGGTCTGTAAGCAGCTGTGTAGAGCTTTCCCAGGGTACTGTATAATTTTGCTGATAGTCACAAGCAGACAGACTTCATAATACTCACAGCAAAAAAAGATAAAACACTGTACTTTATTAATTTGTTGTCAAATAGGACCACTTCAGAAGAGCAGTCATAGAATCATAGAATGGTTTAGGTTGGAATGGACCTTCAGAGGTCATCTAGTCCAACCCCCCTGCAGTGAGCAGGAACACCTTCAACTGGATCAGGTTGCTCAGAGCCCCATCCAACCTGACCTTGAATGTTTCTAGGGATGGGGCATCTACTGCTTCTCTGGGCAACCTGTTCCAGTGTTTCACCACCCTCACAGTAAAAACTTTTTTCCTTATATCCAGTCTCAATCTACCCTCCTTTAGTTTCAAACCATTACCCCTTGTCCTGTCACAATAGACCTTGCTAAAGAGGTTGCCCCCATCATTCCCACAGTCCCCCTTCAAGTACTGGAAGGCTGCAACTAGGTCTCCCCGCAGCCTTCTCTTCTCCAGGCTGAACAACCCCAACTCGCTCAGCCTGTCTTCATAGGAGAGGTGCTCCAGCCCTCAAATCATTTTTGTGGCCCTCCTCTGGACCCGTTCCAACAGTTCCATCTCCTTCTTGTGCTGAGGACTCCAGACCTGGACACAGTATTCCAGGTGGGGTCTCACCAGAATGTAGCACAGGGGCAGAATCATCTCCCTTGACCTGCTGGCCATGCTTCTTTTGATGCAGCCCATGATACTCTTGGCCTTCTGGGCCATAAGTGCAAATTCTTGGCTCATGTCCAGTTTTTCACCAGTACCCCCAGGTCCTTCTCTGCAGGTCTGCTCTCAACCCCTTCATCCCCCAGCCTGTATTGATACTGGGAGTTGCTCTGAACTAGGTACAGGACCTTGCACTTGGCCTTGTTGAACCTCATGATGTTCTTGCAGGCCCACCTCTCCAGCTTGTCCAAGTCTCTCTGGATGACATCCCGTCCTTCTGGTGTGTCAACTGCACCGCTCAGCTTGTGTCATCAGCAAACCTGCTGAGGGTGCACTCAATCCCACTCCCTATGTCATTGATGAAGATATTAAATAGTACTGGTCCCAGCATGGATCCCTGAGGGGAACCACTCATCACCGGTCTCTATCTTGACATTGAGCCATTGACCACTACCCTCTGGATGCAACCATCCACTATCCTTATCCACTGCATAGTCCTCCATCAAATCCATATATTTCCAGTTTAGAGAGAAGGATGTTGTGTGGAACTGTGTCAAAGGCCTTACAGAATCCAGACAGACGACATCCATAGTTCTGCCCTTGTCCACTGATGTAGTCACTCCATCATAGAAGGCCACTAGGTTGGTCAGGCAAGACTTGCACTTAGGGAAACCATGCTGGCTGCCTTGGATCACCTCCCTGTCCTCCACGTGACTTAGCATAGCTTCCAGGAGGATCTGTTCTATTATCTTCCCATGCTGACAGGACAGTAGTTCCCTGGGTCCTCCTTTGTACCCTTTTTAAAGATGGGCACAATGTTTCCCTTCTTCTAGTTCCCAGGGAATTCACCTGACTGCCATGACTTTTCAAATGTCATTGAGTGTGGCTAAGCAACTACATCAGCCAATTCTCTTAGGACCCTTGGATGCGTCTCATCAGGTCCCAACACTTCAGTCAGTGTATTGTTGTGTTCTTTTCCATTTCACTTCACTCATGGTATAATTTTCAGTGCTTTCTGAGGCCAGCAGATCCCAGTGAAGAGCAGGGAAGAGCTGATGTTTGTGTTGAGCAGGCACCTCTTGGGCTGTACTAGAGGGAGGCCATAAAGTTCTTAATCTCAGACCTTCATTTTCACACATGTTAAACTACACCCTCACCAGAGAGCTTGTCATAGGTTAAGCTTGTTCACACAGCCACTGATTTCGTTTTCACTGCAGGTTATGATACTGTTGATAGCCACTCTTCATTACTAAGCTAGGACTGTCAGTGCTGTATCTGCCATGGTGTACAAAATGTTTCTCTTGGCCTTCCATGCTCGCCCATGTATTTTCCAACTTTCCTACTGTTCTTCATGTTATATGTGCTTATTCTATACTATGTCCCTATATTCATCAGTAAATTCAGAGAGGAATGACAGGTCAATTGGCACTTGCCTCAAACTTGCAAGTAGCAGCATCCATTAAAAACTAACATTAAATTGTGGGTGGATAAATAGCAGGGAGAATCAAGAGACTTCATTTTTCACTGGAAAAAAACCATACTAAAAGGTTATGTACATTGCTAGAACAATCAATACTGTTTTAAAAGTAAACCTCTTCCTAAAAATACAAGGTACGGATCTTCTAGTTTTTGACAGTGTTTAAATGCATGTTTTCATACATAATCAGGTTAACCACTGCCCCATTCTCTGTTATGTTTTGTGACTATTAATTTCTGCCAAATGATACCTTATTTGTCCTCCTCCAAAACATCACTCTTTCTTTCAGAAGACCAGGCAGAGAGAATATAATTATACGTTTGTATTTCTACTGCAGGGTTTTGTATGTCTTCTGAACAATGCAGGCAGAATGTTTCAATAGAAATACTCACCATGTATTTTCTCCTTTACCACTCCCTTCCAGCCTCCATATTTTCACCTACGGAAAATAAAAGGTACCAAAGTAAGCTGTTACTCTGAAGAAATAGCTAGTTTTTCTTTGAAGGAGTTAAGGTGCCACGTACCCACTAATTCTGTCCCCTATTTCCTACTGCAATAAGAAATCCTATTTGAACTATAAAATAAACATGTATAACACAAAGAATGGTGGATCTTGCCTGGTTAAATTATCCTGTTCCCCCTAAAATGACTAAAGTCAGCCTTTTCCTCAGTAAGGAGACTAATAATATTCTCTCCTCTATCCAACCTCTTCTTTGCACACAATACAAAAAGCTGGGTATCAGGACTCTGCCCATATACATACCTGTCACACTTTAACATCGATTTCCCTGCTAGTTTCTGCATAAATAAGACAAAAGACTGATTGGCAGCAATGGCCTGGCATGAGACCCAGTGATTGACTGAACACCAAATCGCCTTCATAACAAAATATTTTGCTTTTTGGTGCTGGACACCTCCAGGAATAACATGGACAGTTCTGCACTTTCCTCCAAGCAGCTCTTGCTGTCAGTAGACCAACCGATCAGCATTGTTTGTTTAATTAAATTGTGTTGACAAAAAACGCAAGGGAATTTGGACATCCTAGCAAGTAGCTCTTGCTGCAGAATTAAACATATTATATATACAATTTCAAATATTCTGTAGAAGCTTTTCCTACAGATACATAAGTTGACAAATGCCTTCTACATAATTTGAACTAATTGATAGAAATGGATCATGTATGTGCTGGAGTGGCTGCGTAAGATTGCAGGTGATTTGAACTGTAAGTGTCTGGCCGAATGGCAGACTGAGAATGTCCCCTGAACTAGCTGAAGATGCTGTTGAAAGGACCCTTGCATTGGAGACTCCCATCAGCATTGACACAGTGACCAACCACTTTGAGATATTCAGTTTCCCATGTGAGCCTTACCCTCCACAAAATAGCCCAATAAATTAAGGATTTTCATTTCATCCAGAAACTCTGTTGATGTCTGTACAGCAAAGAACAGGTTAAGCCAAACAACAGTTCCAGGAGTTCTTAAGGAGTGTTTGACACAGAACACACTAACTATAAAGATACCATATGATTACATTGTCTTTTCTTTAAGAAATCAGGTAAAACAGAAAGTATTATAAATTTGTGCTTGTACTCTGTCCTCAATATCAGAATTAAATCTACATAGGAATCTCTGCCATGTTTAAAATGGTATACTTTGTATAATCATCCCTCCTTGCTAAAAGAATATAAAGGGGATAACTTTCTGCTGCATATAAAAATATTAAAAATAAAAATATCTTTTCAGGAATATACTAATTTCAGTTCTTAAGGAAGGTGTAAATGTAAATGTACTGTTTGATACTTCTTCAGTATCAAAATATTTGGTTAGGTTTAAAACCCTTTTGCAAGACTAAAACAAATTATTAGCATAGGATCATTGAGTTTTAAAATCTTTGTTGCACATTGGAATGGATAACAAAATATAAAATATTTTCCTGATTTGAAATGGTGCTAAAAATTTCGATTCCTTTTTACAAAGGGTTTTCTTTCCTTTTTTTCCTTCTTTTTTTTTTTTTTTTTAAAATAACCTGGAAGTCCTTTCCCTGCCTTGCTTAGTTTCTCAATATATTTTTGTCAGGTTATTGTCAACATGAATGAGCAAAGTCAGTTGACAATGATCCACTTATCTAAAAATGTCATAGAAATTACTATGCTTTCTTTGGCTTCAGTGAAGCATCACATCTTTCTATGAATGATCATCTTGCTTTACCCATAACATAAAGTTAGTGTTACCTTTAGACATATGTAATATTTACTGCAATGTTCTCTACCTGAGAAGATTAAAAATTTTGATATGGTTGAGGCAAAATGAAGCAAAATATTTCCATAATTTCAAAATCATTGATAGGCAATTTTTAAAATTTTGTTCTAGAAAAGATTTCAAAACAATTACTTTTTCTGCCTGAGAAGAAATGGAAAAATGGTACAATTTCCTAAGTAGAGAAATTACATTTTCTAACAGATTCAAGAAGTATTTACTGACAGACACTAGTGTAAGTTGTTGACACACAACTTTACATGGGAACAAAAGAGTTCTCATTCTCTTGGAAGAATACAAGTAAGTGGCAAGTAAAGTTTCATTTAGCTCTGATACAGGCCAGAAGTGCAAGGCAAGAGACGAGTCAAAGAGGGCAGAAAGTTTCCATTTTTTTACTAACAGTGAGTAAGATAAGTAACTACAAGAAGGCTTTGAACACCACCATCCCTTTCATTTCTTGTATATTTTTTACCTATGCTGGAATTGATTCTCATGAGGTCCTCATTCCACCATTTGAGCAAAGGGGTAAATCATGGCCATGTCATACTTCATGCCACAAGAGTATACAAAACAACACCTTTCACACTCTTCTAAACGTGCATTTAAACCAGTAGCGAATCAATATTTTATGATCCCATACGCTGAGACTGAAAAGGTTTTCTCTCCAGCATGCTTGACCTAAAGGGAGGAAATGAAAAATGGTCTCTAGCTTATCTCTAACTGCCTGCCTAGCATACTAATGCTGCATCTGGAAAAATGGTAAAACTTAAAATATGCATGAAAGTCAGCCCCTGGGTTGAAGCAGGGAGAGTAATTCAATACTCCATAACCAGCAGTGCCAATTCTGCAATGGACAATCATCAGTAGCAATTGTTGCAGTAGGAAATGGGTCCTTGAACTGACAGCTTGATAGGTTAAAAGCTTCTCAGCTTTCTCTGAAACTTTAAAGTCTGAAGAAGAGAACATTACCCTCATTCTGTTTACTTTCTAATAATACTTCTTCACTAGGATAAACTGTTGGTCCTCAGATTCACTATTTATAGATCCATGTCATTGTTCATTGTCTTACAAAACAAAGAAACTCTTCAAAGATCATTTAACCACCTTCCAGTCCCAAGCAAAAATGTGTATCTGTATGTATTATTCAACTTAGATTTAATATGTGTTCTACAAAAGCTTAAGAAAAAGTCATGATCAGTAAACACAAAACACATTAATTGAACTTGACAGTGCATACACATATATACATATGATATAGGTACACAATTACATTTACATATACATATACACGTAAAAGTGGAAACATTTAACTAAGGGATGGTTAGAAATACACTGTAACAAAGGCAAAAAAAAAAAAAAAAAGCTCCAAAATATTTCTCAGCATACCTGAAAAGCTAGCACAGAACACATAGATGTGCAGCTTCTATTCAGGAATTCTCCCTAGCTCTTGTTAAGATTACTAAATTTTCTAATGGAACTGTTACACTGACTTAGGAAAAAAGATGGGTTGGAATAAGCAACATTTTACTGCAAACAAGTAACATCTTACTTTTCTTGGCGTGGCTAAGAAGGATTATATTGGCAAAATAGATGAATGTCAAGCCAGGGAGAATTACAAAAAAAATTTTGAAAGCTACTGTTCCGAGAAAGGTAGAAAGGTCATCTTTTGGTTAAAGTGAAGATTAACATTAAAACTCTACCCGATTCCAAATGCTATGAATTGCAGCACACTTCCAGGATTGTAACTGTTCTCTTACATTCTCTAAATGTATGAAGAAAGTTTTTCCTTTTCATTTCTTCCAAACCGAGAAAGCCCCTAATACCTCTGCCTCTTACGGCCTGGAGAAACAAGTCTTGCTGATGAAGGAGCCTGAAGCAGAAGCAACAGATAAGGAGTTTCTGTCTCACTGACTTCCTGCCAGCAAATGTGCCTTTGCAGGGAGGAAAAAGGTAGTCTGCCTCTAAAATCCTTTACCTAAACATAACATAAATATTTCATGACTAGTCCAGGATTTTGGTCCTGAGGTCACATAAGAAGTAGTCTGGATACCTGAGGCCAACCCACATATTTACCATTTGAAGCAGCTTCTTTTACAAGTACATAGTTTTCTATCAGTGTAATAAATTCAGCACTGAAATATCAAGGAAATATGAAGTAATCCATAGGTATATTTTAGACCATTGAAGGAGTTATTTTGAACTTTGGTTCCCATAGACAGGACTCATTACTTTAGTGAATTCAGACTGGGAAAGAAAACATAGACTTACCCATCAGATTTTAAGAACAGAAAAATTACTGATTTAATTCCCATTTAAAATATTTTTTAAAATCAAGGGTTCTTTTAATCTACAGTCAACTGATTTTTCATCAGTGGAAAAACATTCACTGCTTATTCCATTTTATACCAGATGTGAGTGGACAATCCTGAGGATAATATCTCAAAGCAATGTGCAGTTTAGCCATTTGGATCTGAAGTCAGTTGACAGAGTGAAAGGTTTGCCTCATGAGCATTGACTAGATTTTTTGGAAAAAGGTGAAGCATGAAGCAGTTTTGCAAGCTTACCACTGCGTTGATTAATGGATATATTTGGCCTTCAATTTTAACAGTGGAATTTTCCTTCAAATTCAGTTGAGATCCTCCGCTCTCTACAGAGCATAGAAACTCGCGAATATTCTCCATTGGAGTGAAATGGACTTCAGGGATTTTCTTTTTTAAGGCTGTTTTCATAGTCACTCTATCTCATCTTTTGTTTTGAGGTGTTACTTAAAACTCTCTTCCTCAGGTCCTGTTCCTCATGTCTGTGTTAGAATCATAAAATCATAGAACTATTAAGGTTGGAAAAGACCTCCAGGATCATCAAGTCCAACTGTCAGCCCAACACTACCATGTCTCCTAAACCGTGCCCTGAAGTGCCATGTCCACACATCTTTTAAATACCTCCAGGGATGGTGACTCCACCACCTCTCTGGGCGGCCTGTTCCAATGCTTGACCACTCTTTCAGTAAAGATGTTTTTCCTAATCTCCAATCTGAACATAAAGAAATGATAGTTCCCTCCTTTTGGCTAATTTAATCACTCCCAGTGTAATAGACAATAATGACAGAAAAAACTACATGATTCTGAAGGGCAAGTCAAAAGGCAAAAAGAAACCCAACTGTCAGGTGAAATGTTTGTGTCATAATCCCTGCTGACACACTGAAAAACTATGAAAAATAAACAGTCTTTTACAAGGTGTAGATGTGACTGAAAATTTAATAGGACCACTCATTTATTAAGATCTTATGTAAAATGTATTAGAAGTAACAGGTAGACTGCTTAGGCTTTGTTCTGAACCCCAAACAGTACCCATTATCTAAATGTCATTTGAATTAAGATAGTTCAACAATTCTAGCTGCCTTATCAACTCTAGTAAAATATTCTCACTTGTTTGCAGCATCTTATGGGAAAATAATATGTGCTTTAAAAAATGAAGTTCATACTAAGGCAGAAAGCCCTCTGCCCCACATGAAAGACACTATGGCATTATAATCAAATACCAAGCCTATCCCAGCTTCAGGATTTAAAAAATTTCTTTCCTTCTACACTGTATTTAGCATGTCATAAGCGTGTCTGTGCAGTCATTTTGCCGTGGTATTACTAGTATATGTGAAAGCTCACCAAAGGCCATCAAGGTTACAATGTTATCAAACCATAAAGGTTAACTTGGTTAAGACCTGAAAAATCAAATCCTAAAAAAGCAGAAACAAGTGTACCTATCCAGCAGGCATAAATTTTAGAGAAATAAACAAAGAGGCTGGGAGGAGAATTTATTAAAAAAAAGTTCCAAATGTCAAACAGCAAATATGAAAACAAGCAAGAATGAAAATGAACCTGTAGCCCCCAACCCCCTTCCTATCTATTTGCTGTTTTGTTTGTGTAGCATTGGCCATATAAAGTTTCGGGGGTATCAATTTTACTAATACTAGCAATAACTGCTGTTGAAAAAGTCAATAAACAGGAAGGAAAAATAAATAAAAATACTTTTGTCATATTTGGGTATAGTCCCTAGGCAGACATCTTTCAAGTGAAAAAAAGATCCATCAGCTACAGTGTGGCGTTGGCTCTGCACTTGAGATTTCCATGCAAGCTCATCACATTCCGGACACTTTCTTCCTAAACACATTGCAATTCCTTGATTCTTCTTCCACTTCATAAACAATGTCATTTATATTTCAATGGGATAAATATAAGAATAGGCATGTGCTAACAGAGTTTGCTGGTGGCACAAATTGAGTAGGCATTTAAATAAAGCGTAAATAGCAAAATATCTTATGGAAAAATCAAATGCTCCTGAGAACTGAAGTAAGAGGGGCAGAACAAAATGTGATGCTGCAAAGAATAAAACCATGTGTTTAGTCCTTTGCTTTTGCTCTAAAAGAAAGAAATAGATTCATTAGCTGGAACCAGAGGACAGAGACAAGATCATAGTGAAATATCTAATCCTAGAACAATCAACATAGATGAAGTGAATATATAGCAGATGAAGTATTTACATTACAAATAGGAAGGCAGTAATGAAATCATGCTTGCTATTACTAAGACCTCACATGGGATATAATTTTTTCAACCCTATTTGAGAAAAACATATTTAGACTTCAAAAGCTGCCAAAACCAGAAATTAGGCAGGCCCAGAGAATTAATTTTCTCTGTTATGGATGCAAACAGAAGGGGCCTGGCTGTTTTAAACAGCATAATGAAGACTGAGAGGGGGTGTAAAGCTGACTTAGGTGTCCGTGTAGTAGCTAAAAACATATGGAAGGAGAAGCACTACTTAGAGCAGAAGATAAGTGAGTGTGAGCGAATAAGAAGAACTTGAGGCTGGAAGCAGGAAGCAGTTTCCCACGGGAGGGCAACCCTCTAACTCCATCCTCCTTCCCCATGTCCTTCCCTTGGACGCATACCATATTACAGAACTTGTTCACTTCTGTTGTACAAAGGGGACCGCATGTAGCTCTTTTTGTTATTGTCTTGTTTTGTGACTTGGTTCTTCTTAGTATTTGCCAGCTTGTGGGATGAAGTAGATTAAACAAGTGGACCCCATTAGTAGAAATCACTCTTAGGGCTACTGAATATCTGGCCAGCAACTTACTCTGTTGCTTCTTCTCTTTGTACCCTTAAACATAAATACCTCTGAAAATCTTACTCCCGCAGCTTCACCATAATGTTTCACCTCTTATGCAAAGTTGTATCTGTAATCTGTCTTCTACTGGCTACTTACATATGTGAAGACGTGTTCCACTAGTGGTTTAGCACAAGTTAGGCCAAAGGATTAATGGAGCATTGATAGAGTTGTGATATCAATTGTGCATTTATTAAACTTCTGTGTAACACTAGCTAAAGTAATGTCGGTTAATTTAGATTATGTAATTGTTAAGCCTACCTCTTAACCTTATATCTTCCCAGCTCCTGAGTGAAAAATCAGTGTACGAATTTAAGGGCCATTTGACTGAGCTGTGACACAAAACTAACTATGATGATATTTTCTGCAGACTATCACATCCATATCAAAGACATACTCCAGGCCAACTATTAAGGACTTTTTCATGAAGATCATCCCACTGACAATTAAAATGGTAAGCAGTCATCACATTCCAGCATAACACAGATTATCCACACAGAATTTGTGCTATCAGGTTTGCCTTTGAGGCTTCAGTTGAGGCTTCTTTTGTTACCAAACTTATTGGCAAGAAAACACTTGAGAACTAGCCTCAATAGAATAAAAAGAAAAAGAGTTATAGTGTTTCTGTAGCCTGTCTCTTGCGTCTTGTTCAAAATTTTGAGTCAAAAGATCTAACAAAAAGGATAAAAAGGAAAGCTTAGCAGAAGGTATTGGAAAAAAAAAGGGTTACAATCCCTCACAACCTACTCTTTCTTTTTCTTTTAATCAAATCCTGAGACTGAGGAGTACATAATTCACATGTTTTGTTACTAGCACTCAAAAGTAGCCTACATTTCTGATCATAAAAATGTAAGAATATCAAGAACCCTAATGCTAGTCTGTGGGGAAAATAGCATGTGAGTGACTAGATAACGTCTGTTTGAAATTATATCCTTCGATGCTGCTGGAACACATAGGGCTTATTTTTCTTCATCAAACACATCCTTCCAACAATCAGACTTGGGGAAACAGGAAATGAGGAATGTAGCCAGTTAGCCCAGATGAAATTGGAATTTTGCAATCAGAAATATAAATGTAAACCAAATTTTCAAAGGCAAAGTGGGAGGAAACGCAGTACTAGTCACAAATCCTGCTGTTATTTACTTGTATGTAAATCCCTAAGCATCTTGCTACTCCACATAACTTTACATCTAAGTATTGCTTTTGGAGTCTGATCCAAAGTCAGTGGAAAGATCTATTTTAGTGCCTGCAATAAGGTGTCTAAATGTATAAATTTCTGTGGTTTTTGGAACTGTTGAAAAGTTGTCATTTCCATTCATTGTTTTATTAAACTGTTTAGAACTCATGAACATTGGGCCAATTAATTGCCTGCCTTCACATGGGTTTCGATGGCTAATTTAGGAAACAGAATTTGACCAAAGATGGTGCTTGTGATAAAAATCATGCTTTCAAATTTAAAAGCACTCCAATTATCACTGCACCTTTTGCAACTCTGTCACTGAAGCATGACCATGGTCAGTAAGTGGTATTAAGTTAATACTGCCATAATTATTTACAAATGGAGTGCAGTTAAATTGTTTGTTAATATTTTGGCACCATGGTGTGATGGAAACAAATGCAGGAACAAAGATTGCTCATGCACTTTGCAGCTGCCCATGTGACTCCAATACTTCATTTCAGGCTTGAAAGGGTTTGCTTTAAAGAGGATTGAGAAAATATTTTGATATATTGGGGAAAGGAGGTGAAATGGTTTAGCTGTTGTGTGGTGAGTGTATTTATGATGCTAGGATTAGAGGTATGTAGGAGGTTACTGAGACTATAACGTTTGTAGGTGGCTTGTTTTTCAGGGAGAGGAGGTTGCCTCAGATGTACAGAGATACAGGTTGCTGAGGAACGTTGTTCTGATGAAGATGTGCACCTTCTATTGTGGTCCTACTTACTCCTTTTGCCTCAAAGAAAGGGACATTACTGGGGACGAATGACAGGATCACAGATTTTGCACTGTGGCAGGTAGAAGCGCAGAGCAACAGTGCAATTTTGACTGTGAATTCTTGGCAGGAAAATAACAACTTTAATTATGAACTCTTCTAAGATTATTTAGATACCTAGAAGGTCAAAACTGGGTAACTACAGGAACAGGAATGAGTGACAACAGGAGACACCAGCCTGCAGTCCTGAGCTATCCTGTATCACATGTAAGAAGCAAATTGGCATTACATGTCTACCTTTTCTTTTCATGCAACACAAAGTCCTCACAGAAGTAACTACTTAAAAGTTTTTAGCAAGTAATGTTATTTAAACTGCCTGGGAATCTAATTTTCTCTTGTTCCACATCTTTATGTCAGTTGTAATGCATATGCAACAGGATCAAGAAGCACAAGAAGAGCAGTAGCATAATGGAAATGACTGTCTTGAAATGCTGAATCTTTTGTCTTTCTGTGCTGATTTAGTATCTTCCTGAGCCCTCTGCAACCTTAACATGGAGTTAGTCTCTAAAAGTTTATTCAAGGCACAGAAAAGTAGAAGTGCTTTTTGACTTCACAAAAGTGTACTTATTTTAATCTAAATGAAATACTGGTGTTCTTTTCACGACTAATTATGTGATGTCTGGTAGTGTGCCAGAATAATATTTGTCATTTCTGATCAGTGTTCTATCATAAAACAACACATTCAAACACTTGCGGGGACAAGATGATAAAAAATAGATTAGAACATATTTTCCTGTATAAGGAGTATTAAACTCTGTAAATACAAGAAATAAATTACTTTTATAAAGATATTATAAACTAAAAGATAATTAATTTGAATTATCCAAAGCAATGCAACATTAAAATGCATACTGACTGGATGACCATGTTTGACAATGTATCTTTCAGTTGCATTCTAGTACCTTTCCTCAAACTGAGTTTTGACTTGGATAAATCAAATTTCCCATTTCCCGTTCAGTTTTATATTTGTATAGTTTCAACACTTAACTAAATAAAAAACAAGAAAACCTCCACAGCTGGGTTAACTGTCCACTGACATCCAGCAGGTTCTTATTTGGTCCCTCTTAGGTGCATATGGATGCTGAGCTGTGACATTTTCTTTAAGCTTTGCAAAGTTTCAATAACTCTTTAATTGGAGAGCTACAAGGGCAAAGTTTGTTATGCTATGAGAACAAGAAATAACTTTACATATTTTTTGGTTTTAACTGGTTCTTTTTTTTTTTATAGAAGAAGCCCAACAGCCCAGTTTGTGTTTGGGTTTTGGTTTTTTTTAATCAAAACCACCTCCTGTACTGTAAGAAATGTGACAAATTCAAACTAGGAGTGGGTATCTCTTGTGTACTCACATCTCAGGGATATTTCCTTATAAATAATGGCAAACCATGTTGATGAGAGCATTAACCAGGTATTCAGGGAACCTGAATAGTGGAGGAGAGTGGTGTGTTTATAGAGTTGGTCAGGGCTTTTTCCTCCGTGTACTGCATCACTTACACAGCAGAAAGGAAGAACAGGAATGGAGAAACTATAACATGGGGAGTCTATTTCCATTAATTCACCACCAAGATATTTTTACAGTAGTACAATGCCAACAACTTCTGATTCACAGAGATCAAAATTACTGCTGTGTTTTTCCATTAGAAGTGTATTATTATTATCTTCTTACAGCAGAAGCTGGTCTGATGCCTCTAAACCGTAAGATCAGCTGCAATGCTGTATTCCACAGTTAAACCACAATTGCCACATTCCATTGCAGGTTTCTTCTTGCAGTTACCACAGGGCCTTACAGCAGCCCTATTTGTTATGGTCTGAGAAGTAGGAACACTGACAAATAAAAAGGCAGAAATATTTACCCATGTGCATTGGCTTTGGTTATATTTCTAATAGGCTCAATTGCTTAAGGAAACTTCTCCTTCCCTCTAAATCTTCGTCACAGTCAAATCTAATTTTGATGCCATTTTGCTCATCTAAGAGGCAATGATTGATCTGGGCTTGGGAGCAAAGGACTGCTGAAAATGTTTTCCGTCTTGTCATTTCTGTGGTTGCTTATAGCCTTGGTGTTTTCCCTTCACTTTGTGAAGGGAATGAAAAGGAAAGGACAATGGTCTCAGCCGTATTTTCAAACTATAAACCCTCTTGTCTCATCTGGGCTCTGCAGCTTTGTGATATGGTGATAGATGGGATCTACCACTCCTGTGTGATGTCCAAAAGAGCTCTTTGTGAGCTTTCATGTATCTGCTGTAGCAGTGCAGACAGGCTGAGAGAGGGTCTTGGGTCTGGAGCAGAAGCATGTCACTCTGATGCTGCTTTGCAGTGACTAAACCAGCATCACTCCAAGGGTTTTCTCCTCAGCCCTGCTACTTTCTCCCTGAATGAGTCCTCTGAACAGCAGAGCCCATTTTCACCAGAGCCTTTTTGTTCCTTCAGTTCATTCATATTTCCTTACCTTTAGAAGAGTATATGCAGAGACAGAGCTCTCAGAACTCTTCCTATGAACCTAATTCTCTTTTGTTTCACATACCCACCCAAATTTTAATTCTTCAGTGAAAAAGACAGGAGTATTAGTAAATACCTTGTTACTTTCATAGAACATAGAAATAGGCAGGCATTCTTCACACAGCTGAATACAATTATTTTGCCTGAATGAATTGCAGTTTTGATACAGAAATATAATTGATATTTCTTCTATATATCAATTAAAACAATTTTTTTTCCCAGCCAGGTAGAAGAATTGAGAATACATTGTAACCTCATACTTTTATTATCTCTTTTCTTTGCCTTTGTATACATGACCTTTGCTTATATTGTGATAAATATAGGATTATAAGCCCTTTGAGGCAACTACTGCATTCCTTTGCTTCTGTGAGGAGCTTGGCAGCCTAGGGAGTATTCACGTAATAAGTCATCCACACAAAACAGAATCAGGATTTTATGGTCTAAGGATTCTCACATGGGGAAAAAAAAAAGAAAAGAAAAGAAAAGAAAAGAAAAGAAAAGAAAAGAAAAGAAAAGAAAAGAAAAGAAAAGAAAAGAAAAGAAAAGAAAAGAAAAGAAAAGAAAAGAAAAGAAAAGAAAAGAAAAGAAAAGAAAAGAAAAGAAAAGAAAAGAAAAGAAAAGAAAAGAAAAGAAAAGAAAAGAAAAGAAAAGAAAAGAAAAGAAAAGAAAGAAAAGAAAAGAAAAGAAAAGAAAAGAAAAGAAAAGAAAAGAAAAGAAAAGAAAAGAAAAGAAAAGAAAAGAAAAGAAAAGAAAAGAAAAGAAAAGAAAAGAAAAGAAAAGAAAAGAAAAGAAAAGAAAAGAAAAGAAAAGAAAAGAAAAGAAAAGAAAAGAAAAGAAAAAAGAAAAGAAAAGGAGCTATAGATGGTGCCTTGGCTTATCCAGTGAGTTGAGGAAGAGTGAACCCAGTTATGCCAGTCAGGATGGAAAATACTAAGTATTGGGCCTTAAGAGATTGCACTCTGAAGAGACAAATATAGGGAAGATTTTCTTTATTGTCCTTTGCCATTGTTTAAACACTTACCTGATCTTTACGGGTTGTTTGGGTGCTTTTTTGCCTTATTGAATAACGCATTCTTAAAAGAATGTGAAAGGGAAAAGCATGAATAATAAAAAAGCTTCCTTACATTTCTGTGTTTGAGCTGCAAAAAAATCAGGAAACATAGCTTCTTCATAGGCATGGAAAACACCCATAATTATATTTTGATGTTATACTCACTGGAATAACCAGTCCTGTTTTCAGTTTTTTAACAATGTCAGTGGGTAAACATACCATCATAGACATACATGGATATGTTCAAACCTGTTCAGTTCATCTTTACTTGAAACTCTGAAATAAGCCACTTGGCACTAAGAGCCTTTGCTAAGCTCCCAAACTGACTCTTGAATTAACACAGCTGACCCTGCTGTACTTAGCTGCTTGCATACTAACTAGGTGATCCATTTTCTTTTATTGTAATGCTTAAAAATGTGTTGTCTTGCTGCAGTGTACTCTTGTTCTTAGTCTTTCATGAATAATTAGCAATCAAAAGGAAAGGTAGTTTTTTTTTAAAAGTAACTTCCCCAAGTCCCATTAATCATCTGTGATTAGCTGCAAAATCTCCAGGGCTACCATCATTCTTTGAAGCTGTACTCAGTATCATCTGGCTAGTCCTTCCTGCTGAGTATGCCAGTGATAGGACTGACATGGCCGTTTTAAAAAACACTTAGGGTAAGTCAGATATACAAAACTCTGATCCTGCAGTGTTCTGAGCACCTGCAGCTGAAGTGCAGTGGGGATAAAGGGACCGTGTCATTTTTGGGAAGCCCTTAATAGTTCACCGAATCTGCACCCAACTGTTTATTAAATGGCTATAATAATAAATATTGACCACCTGAATCTCCTGTTAAGAACAATAGGGTGTCTGTAATTGCTTGGCAAGAATGTCTGTTTCTGTTAGACCTTTAAACATTAACAAACCTCTTTTGAACATCCTAAAATGTCAGAAATTAACTTCATGGCAAAATGGGAATTTGGAAGTTCCTGTCACTGTCTTGGTTTGCTCATGGACCTGTGCCATCCATCCCTCAGCAATTCCTCAAATGTCTTCTCTTCTCTGCACTCTTTGGTACCAACAACAGACATGAGAAGAAAAATGACCCTAGATCCAAGACTGTTTTGAGGGAAATCCATTCTTGTTTTCAGCACCGGAAATAATTCTGATTATACTACTTATAGGAAGCTCAGAGATGATTTGAGGTTTCATCAAGTGAGAAGTGTGAGAATCATAGAATTATTTAGGTTAGAAAAGACCCTTAAGATCATTGAGTCCAACTGTAAACCTAACACTGCCAAGTCCACCACAAAACCATGTCCTTAAATGGCACATCTACATATCTTTTAAATACTTCCAGAGAATCACACTTCAGAGAATAGAAAACGTATGTATTTCTTTACTAAATACTTAGTATTCTCCAGGTTAACTTAAATCTAAACTAAAAAATAACTTAAATATAAATAATAAATAATAATAGATTAAAAATAATGTCTGAGGTGCAATGACATAGGTATCCATGTGGACTGATATGACGTACACACTGCATGTGCGCATAGCTATCCTGCTAGATTTTTACAGCTTGAACAGTCTTCACTGCTAAAAGATCACATTTAGTTCAGATATGCTTCCCTATACTTAAGTCATGTCTTTCCAGAGCTGTGTGGGTAGCCTTGGAGTAAACTGATGGAGAGTGTACATATGCCTGTGCTTCAGTCATCTCTGGAACTACAAGTAGGTTGGTGTTCTCTCTTTAAAGAGTCTCTACAGAAAAAAACATTCACAACCCTGCAGTCTGCAGGAAGAGTTGCCGAAATATACTGGCTCCAGCTTAGAAAAAATAATACCTCTCATACTGAAAAAGGATGGAAAATCTAGGCTGTGAATATAACAATCAATAACAATACCCAATAATCAATATAATAATCAATAATAAAAATCAAACAATAATAATAATATATAATAATATATAATAATATATAATATAATATGATATAATGTGATATAATAGAATAGAATAGAATAGAATAGAATAGAATAGAATAGAATAGAATAGAATAGAATAACAATAATAATAATCAAACAATAATCAATATAATAATCAATAACAATATCTACTTTTCTGGCTATGCGTCTTCGTCTAACAAAACACATTACTTCCATTCCCCAGCGTTGTTTTACCAGATCAAAGAAGGGTTTAGCCTATTTTTAACAACCCACTTTTCAATAAAATTATTCTTTGGAAATTCTAACTCTTTATAATAGCTTTTTTTAATGAAAAGTATACTGAAGAGTATTTTTTATATTTACTATGTAATATGAACCCAAACAAGTCCTAAAATATTTGAATGGCATACACAAATGAATGATCGCTGCAGGAATGGTTTCTAGCACCAACATAGATACACATCCTCTACAAAGACTAAAGAAACTGTCAGATGGTAAAAAGAAAACAAAGAATGAAGGAGGCAAATGTAATTCCTCCAGTTTGTATTTGGCCTGAATATAGAAGCAGCCTTAATTTTTACAAAAAAACAGGTTAGTTTGTTGTTTCAAGTTTGATCTATTCCAGGCACTCCTTTTGCAAAAGTCAGCCAGTCCACAGATTAACCCAGTACAGAGCTATTGGTAGCTAGCTGAAGTTCGCACAAAGGGCATGTTTTGATTTTATAGACTCTATTTTCTGAAAGGGCATTTTGAGGAGCAGCAACCTGGCATTTTTAGTAACTTAAATGTGAAATAAAATGATGATACTTAGTGTACATTTTCTCAAATTTTATTTTCAAAGTGCAAGCATTGTCCATACTAAGTATAAATGTAGAGACACTTAACGAAGCTCTTCACAGAAAACAAAATCTGAAAAGTATGATATACACACTGCTGAAAAATAGCACATTTTCATAAAGGCTTCTGTTCTGTTTCATGTAAACATAAATCTTGAAAATTATAATTAGTGCTAGAATTTTGTGGTCTTCATCAGGGTTATTTTATTTTGTATTTGTAGAGAGAGGAATTCATTTTCTTCATGCACTGTAAAATAAGTTCAGCTGCTCAGTACTGATGCTGAATGTAAAGATTTAGAGGCTAAGTTTCAGGCATTTTTCTTTTCAGGGTGTTTTAATGAGAATAATTATATCTAAGAAAATATTTAGAAACATAGAATCATTAAGGTTGGAAAAGACCTCTAAGATCAAGTCCAACCATCAACCCAACACTACCATGCTTCCTAAAGCATATCCCAAAGTGCTATGTCTACACATTTTTTAACACCTCCAGGGATGGTGATTCCACCATCTCTCTGGTGGAAAAGGGCAAACTGTTCCAATGCCTGACCATTCTTCCAGTAAAGAAATTTTTCCTAATATCCAATCTAAAACTCCCCTGACACAACTTCGAGGCCATTTCCTCTTGTCCTATCCCTAGTAACTTGGGAGAATAGACCAACATCCACCTCATTACAACCTCCTTTCAGGTAGTTGTAGAGAGTGATAAGGCCTCGCCCTCAGCCTCATCTTCTCCACACTAAACAATTCCTGTTCCCTCAGCCACTCCTCGTACGACCTCCTCTCCAGACCCTTCACCTTCTCTGGACATGCTCCAGCAACTCAGTGTCCTTCTTGTAGTGAGGGGCCCAAAACTGATCACAGTATTCGAGGTGCGGCCTCACCAGTGCTGAGTACAGGGGCACAATCACTTCCCCACTCCTGCTGGCCACGCTATTCCTGATACAAGCCAGGATGCTGTTGGCCTTCTTGGCCACCTAGGCACTCTGCTGGCTTATGTTCAGCCAGCTGTCAACCAGCACCCCCAGGTCCTTCTCCACTGGACAGCTTTCCAGCCACTCTTCCCCAAGTCTGTAGCATTGCATGGGGTTGTTGTGACCCTAGTTCAAGACCAGGCACTCGGCCCTGTTGAACCTCATAGAATTGGCCTCAGCCCATCGATACAGCCTGTCCAGATCCCTCTGCAGATCCTTCCTAACATTGAGCAGATTGACACTCCCACCCAATTTGGTGCCACCTGCAAACTTTTTGAGGGTGCACTTCATCCTCTTGTCCAGATCATTGATAAAGATATTAACCAAGACTAGTCCCAAATCTGGGCCCTTGGGAACATCACTTGTGACCAGCTGCCAACTGGATTTAGCTCTGTTCACGACAACTCTCTGGGCTCAGCAATCCAGCCAGTTTTTAACCCAGCAAAGGGTACACCTATCCAAACCATGATCCTTCAGGTTCTCTAGGAGAATACTGTGGGAGATAGCGTCAAAGGCTTTCACAGAATCACAGAATGGTAAGGGTTGGAAGGGACCTCTGGAGATCATCTTGCCTGACCTCCTTGCTTGAGCAGGCACACCTAGAGCAGGGGGCACAGGAATGCATCCAGGTGGGTTTGGAATGTCTCCAGGGAAGGAGACTCCACAGCCTCCCTGGGCAGCCTGTTCCACTGCTCTGTCACCCTCACAGTAAAGAAGTTTTTCTCATATTCAGGTGGAACTTTCTGTGTTCCAACTTGAGCCCATTGTCCCTTGTCCTGTCATTGGATACCACTGAACATAGTCCAGTCGCATCATCCTGACACCCACGCTTTAGATATTTGTAGGTATTAATTAAATCCCCACTCAGTCTTCTCTTCTCCAGGCTAAACAAACCCAAGTCTCTCAGCCTTTCCTCATAAGGGAGATACTCCTGCTCCCGATCATCTTGGTAAAGTCCAGGTAGATAACAACCACAGCCTTTCCTTCATCCATTAGGTGGGTGTAATGATTTTAGCTGGGATAGAGTTAATTTTCTTCACTGCAGCTGGCATAGTGCTGTGCTTTGGACTTAGTATGAAAACAATGTTGATAACACACTGATGTTTTAGTTGTTGTTGGGTAGAGCTTGTACTAGTCAAGGACCTTTCTATCTTCTGATGCTCTGCCATGTGCACAAGAAGCCGGGAGGGGAGGGGGCACAGCTAAGGGAGCGGATTCAAACTGTCCAAACAGGTATTCCACATCATGTAACATCATGCCCAGTATGTTACCTGGGAGGTCCTGGCTGGGGGAGGCAGGCAGCAATTGCGGCTTGGGGACTGGCAGCGTTGGTCGGCTGGTGGTGAGCAGTTGTATCTTTTGTGTTTTGGGTTTTTTTCCCCTTTTTTCTTTTACCTTTTAATTATATTGTCATTATTATCATAATATTTATTATCATTATTGTTTTATTTTGATTATTAAACTGTTCTCATATCAACCCACAAGTTTTCTTTCCTTTGCTTTTGCTCTTCTGATTCCGTCCCCCTTCCTACAGGGGTGGGGGGAGTAAGCAAGTTGCTGTGTGGTGTTTAGTTGCCAGCGGGGGCTGAACCACAACAGTGGGTCATCTTATCATAGATCAGGTTGGTCTGGCAGGACCTGTCTTTTGTGAAGTCATGCTGGCTGGGCCTGATCTCCTGGTTGTCCTGCATAAGACTGGTGAGCTCAGTCAAGAAGAATCTCTTCATAATCTTCCCCATTACCAAGGTCAGGCTGACAGGCCTGTAGTTCCCTGGATCCTGCTTCTGGCCCTTCTTGTAGATGGTCATCTCACTGGCAAGCCTCCAGTCATCTGGAACCTCCCCTTTTAACCAGGACTGTTGATAAATGATGGAGAGTGACTTGGCAAGCTCCTTTGCCAGCTCCCTCAATGCTTTTGTGTGGATCCCATCTGGCCCCATAAACTTGTGAGTGTCCAGGTGGCTCAGCAGGTCATAAACTGCTTCCTCCTGGATTATGGGGCATTTATTCCACTCCCTGCACCTGCCTTCCTGCTCAGGGAGCTGAATATCCTGGGGATAACTGGTCTGATGGTGGTTAACAAGCTTATTTGTTAGCAAGCTTTCCATAACGCTTAAGGAAGACAACACTTGCTCTGCAACTGAGATACAAACCATGGTTCTATTAACCCTGCAGAAGGAAGTTAAGAGGTGAAACCTATGAAGGACTTCCATTCTCACGTTTTAGTTACCTGTCCCTACTAAGGGGTAACTTAAATCAGAATACCTTGGCTCCACAGCCAGCCAGCTGGTTGGACCTCTTAGATCCTAACAGAGTCTCTGAGAAGCAGATCTATTGAAATCTTATTTCCTGTGGGGCTGCACATAATTTCTTATTAACAGATTCTCTTCTGTCTAAAATTTTGGAAATTCCTCACAAAGCTAAAGCATTCATAAATTCTCTTGTGTAGTCTTCCTGGTGCCTAAGAAAGTTAAGATGGATGCTGCAGCTTTTTTAGAGATATTAATAGGATATCTCTCATGTTACTTTCTGTGTATGCTTGTGACACTTGCAGTGATTAAGATTTCGGAGACATCTGCTCTGCCTGATGTTGAGGACTTGGTGAGCAGGTTCCAGTGTCACTGTAGAAACATGGTAGTGGAAAGGTGCAAGGACATAACTTGGTCACATAAACCTACTTCTTTAGTAAACTGGGCTAAAGAATGGGCATCTAAACCATAAAATTAATTATGAAGGGACTTTCATTACATTCATTACTAAGAGACATACTCAGGGATGTGAAGGGAAAAAGTCCTGCCCTCTTTATTATTTCTTCACATTACCCCAGGCTGGCTGTGAAAGCAGCTTTCAGACCATCCTTGCTTCCTTCTGAAGAAGGAAAATTACTTGATGACCAAGTAAACACTCTGCTCTTCTGCCTCTATCACGGCATGTGGTAAGTCACATTGCCAGGTTCCCCAGATGTCTCTGCTCTCTCTTTCCCACAAACACACAGCACTGAGGTCGAAATGGACCACTCAGGATGCAGGTATAATTCTTTAACTGTGGAAAAAAATAGTAATGACAGGCAGTAGGATATTTGGCCCTATTAATTTTTAAGATATAAGCACACACAGAGCAGGACTTGACCTTTTTAGAGGTTCTTGATATCTTTTCTTCCAAACTTTATTGCAAAAACTCACAATGCAGAAGGGTTAGGAAAAATTGTATCTTGTGTCTGTCAAGATTCAAACTCACATTTTCCTGGAGGAATAGATCTGTCTACCTGCAGGCAAATCTGCCCTTTCTGCTGGCAAAAGATTTGACCACACCTTACCTATTTGCTAAAATATCAGGACTACTTTCAGAAAAGTCATTGTCTCAATACTCAGTTGTTAACCCTTGGAGAGGACTTAAGCCTAGAACAAAAATTCAGGGGTGTTTACTACATTTACATATTTTCAGGAATGAGTTTGTTTTATTTCACAATAACATATTGTACTGACATGCTAATGGGACAAAAACAGATTGAAGGAAAAATGGAGAAGTCATCCTTTAAACTCATCAGAATAAAGCAGTGAAAATTTTTAGTATGATCTCTGTTGACCCAAATCCATAAAATCTCCATCTTATTTAAACTGAAATTGAACAAAAATAGTTTATTCATGGGTTTTCTCATAACATGATGTTTTCATCTCATACCAGCAAGATCTAAGCCAGTGGGGTTTGAAAACTTATTGAGAAATATCTGTTTGCACCAAATTATTTTGGTATCTGAATACTGTCCAGTGTTGAACAATTGGACAAGTGAAACAAACCTTGTTGTAGTCAAAGGCAGTACTAATGACACACTGTCCACTCCAGCCCCCGGTCTTACAAGAAGTAGAGAGGTCTGTTATTAGACATAAAATATCAAAAGTATCATTCAGCTTCTGAATGTCCCCAAAATATAGAGTATTTCTGCACTACCTAGATTTCACCCAGCATCTCAGGCAACCATGAGGTGAATAAAACTGCTTCTATTGCTCAGACTTAAGACACTAATTCTTATATAACCTGGTTTTTCCCTGTTTTTGGAGGACTATTCTAGTTCAAAAGCTTGAAGGAGGAGAAAATCAGACCATAATTAAATTAAGAGCTATAGTCCTTACTGTCGAGAAATATTTATATGTTTACAAAGTGATGAAGATTGTACTTAAAGAAAAATGTGGAAAATGTGAGAAATTACTAATTATTCTTTTAAGAAGGTATTTTACTATGTGGGAAATTGAATGAATGGTGAATTCAGGTTTAGCTGCCGAGCACATTTTCATTGACTCTCTGGATGAATGTACAATGAACAGAACATCAGTGAACAGGGAACTGCCATTTCATTAAGCTAAATTAATTTATACTACTTAATATGACTAACTATTATTGTACACAGATCCTTCATGACACTTCCTGGATATTTACACAGGATCCTGGGACTTGCACAGAATCCTGTGCTGTTGTGAAGCTCTTTTATGAGCCAAAGAAGCCCAAGCCAGGTAAATTAATGGAACCTGGTTACAGGCACTGCCATTTTTTTTTTGACAGAAGTCATAGTTCAGAAGATTCAAGACACAATACTACAGGATAAAAATTCCTAATATCCCCTGAAACAAATTTCATTATTTCAAACCATTTAATTATAATAGTTACATAGTACTTGGTGAAAAAGGAACATATGTTATAAATCAGCAGTATTATCTCTAGTTTTTATTTGTCTCCATCATCTTCTGATATTTGATAGGTATGTATAAGGATCTGCATCTCACAACAGTTTTTCAACATCTATTTGAGTTTCCTTTTCATTTTTGCTTCAGATTTGTACTCTGTTGCCATAAGCCATATTACATGTCTCCTAGAGCTAAAGATCACCAAAAAAATTTAAAGAGCAAGAAGCAACTATTTAAATTCATTTTTTTAAATACAGTGCAACCATTAAGGAAAACAATAAAGAAACGAAAAGTGACAAAGAAGAAAGACAAGCGAGACAGGGAAAAAGAACAATCCTTGAATAAAAAAATGCTGAATTGAACTCTCTTGTTCTTTTTAAAACCTCAAGAAGTTTCTGCCTTCTCTCCTTCAGCAGTGTAAGTGCTAAAATGGTGTTAACAGACCCATTGTTTCTCTGTACACTGTTAAAAATGGCTTGTTGATCTGGGTCACACAAAGGCATTCATTAGCTGAAGTAAGTAATCACTTTGGTTTTTAACTGAAAAAAAAAACAAAAAACAACCAACTAGAACAATTCTTTTCTATTTAATTACTGTGCTCAGTTCTTTTAGAGTTTACCAATAATGAATACCTATTCCTGGTGAAGTACCATTGATCACAAATTAACACTGTTGCTTAACTGATTCAACATGACAAATGTCACAGGCCAGACTCTCAAAGCCATTGCTTTTGCATATGTGCAGCAAAATCAATTTATAAGGCAATCCATACTACATGTGTAGAGAACTAGTTATTAACACAGTACTATAAAAAAGTCAATCCCTTCAAGATTTACTCTTGCTGAGCAGAAGTATGCAACCTATTTCATTAACTTAAAAGAAGTGCACTGACTTCTTTCCCTTCTTCCTCCCATACTACTTCTTTCCTAATCCTGCATCTGTGCAATGAACGTCATGAAAACTAATCGATCCATTTCAGTTTAGGTGAAAATGGCCCCAATTGATGTTTTCGCTGTCTTTTTAACAATGTTAAATGGTTGGAAACTGTTGAAGTGAGAGACTTTTACTGCTTGCAGCAAGTGAGTAGTGTAAACGATATTGATCAGCTATAAGGGCTTTACAGTACAGAAACATTCAGCACATTATTTAAAGTGTAAATACCTATTTGATTTATTTTTGGCTTGAATCCAGACATTTATAAGGTGGCTTTTCCCTCCTTTGCGAAGCCTTTTTTAAAAATACAAATGGCATTCAGGCCTCTCTTACAGATTGAGTTGTTCCTGTTTTCATTAGTAAAAGCTGAAATCCTCTCAGGGAGAAAAAGAAAGTGGAGCAGGGAGGTTTGATGCTCCTGTAAGTGGTGAATCTGAGAACGGAACATCAAGAAGAGGAAGTGAGAAAATATTCACAGCTTCAGAGTTGGAGCCACTTATCAGAAGGCAGAGCTAGAGATAATAGAAGGCACAGCCTTGTATCTTTAAGTCTGCTATATCTTTGCTTTTGATAATATTAATCCAGAAACTCTTATGGGACAATCCAGAGATCACAAACCTGGAACAATGAGAGCTAAATGATCCCCAGGGACTAGGACTGTGACATGGGGAAAAAATCAGCATGCCTTATTTTTAATGTATAAGAATATGAAGGACTATTCTCTTTCTGTCATGACTTGCTCAGTGCTTTCCTGAGAAAGGAGAGGTTTGGTTGCTTTCAATATACTGCATCTAATTTCTTTATTAATAAATCTATACAAACAAAAAGGCAGAATGTGTTATTAGTGATTGTGTAGTGTTTGTATTATTTTATGCTTTTATTTGTATTACCTGGTTATGCAGTGAATCACTGGACTCATCCAAGAAATCAAGCCATTAAAAATATTTTTTTCTTAACTCTTTGCAATCATGGACTGCAGAGCAAAGTACTTCAGAGGCACACAATGATCAGATCTAACTTCAGCTGTTGTGACAGGAAAAAGGCAAAGGATTTTTCTTCTCTCAGAGCAAGCCAAAGTGTGCCTCAATGCACCTAATACAGAAGACCAGATCTGTACAAGATTTCAGTGTAAACTGACAATAAAAGAGATGAATTAGCATAACTGAGTGTTCACTTATGAAGATTAAATAGCCTTTTACTGCAGATGTTTGCCAAGGAAAAGGCTCCCTAGTGGAAGACTATAAGCAGTTAAGATAGATTTGATGAGGATTTTAATTGCTGTTATGCAACTGGTAATGGAAAGTTTTTATTAAATGTCATGCAAAAGCCAATCAATATTTTGGAGCAAAAAAGCTCTTGGCTGTGCAATGCTTGGACATTTTGCTAGCAGTATTTCAGGCAGCAAGGAGGTACCTCCTTAATTTTTGTTCCCATTCCTGTTCTCTGACATTTAAAAACAATTTCCTTAAGAAGGCCAAGTCACATTTCAGTGAGGTTTTAGGCAACTGCTGAAAAGAAAAAACCTGACCCACATCATCATTTACTCCTGAAAGCAGCTGAAAAAACTGCAATGTGGACACTGCCCATCTCCCTCTTCAGAAGCAATTAAGTTAGTGTGAGCACTCCTTTCAGGAAGGACACAAATAGATTAATCTATCTTGTTCACATGATGGTAATTTGCTTTGCACAGGAAGCACCTAAGAACAGTGCCATAGGGTGTTATAGGTTTTTTCCAACCCCTCCTCTAGAAGCTGTTCCATTTTGCATGAAACTATTAAATATTCACCACCTCGTTCACCAGAAGGGGAGAGGGAGGGAACACAGCTGCATAACATAATGGCTAGCTCTAAGAGACCTGGCTTTCTTGCTCCAATGGATACTTCAATTCCCTGCTCCAGTTGTTTCAGGAACTGGGACCCATGTCTTCTTCCTCCCAAGTGAATGCAGTAACAGACTATAACATCATGCTTAGCTTCTCCTCTGGAATAATTATTTACTCGGCCTTGCAAGGTGCAATAACAGCATTTGGTTAGTAGAGCACTCACAGCAGAGGTGCATTTCAACTCTTCCTTCTCTGTCTGCTCATCTTTCTGAAGCCAAAGAAAGGATCTTGCTGTCCTATCTGCCCAAGGATTGTAGCTACTGAAATACCAAGAATAAAGAGAAAAGGACAGTACCCTGTGGCCACACTAGAATGCCTTTGTCTAAGTGCAGTCATGCGCTGTCCAAAAATTTGCCTCAAATATCGTGTGCGAGGACATCGGTGCAATTTATGTGTAAAAGAGGAGTGCAAATGCTCAGCACTGCTATTAGCTAGGAACATTCCACAGGCACTAGAGCACTGAAGGGGTATAAACTCTGTCGGTGTGGGGCTGAATGTGAGCTGGGCATTTAACTGAAAGAAAACTCCAGAACTACTGCACATTAGACAAGCTTTTTCAACAAATATGGGACATGTTTACTAAGATTCCATCACGCTGGCTGTTTTGGGAGAAAAATTATAATTTTAAACAGGAAAACATATGGGAACCAAACAAACAATTCAGCTATGCTTCTTCTAAGGTGGACACTTTCTTGGTAGGCAGCCCTAATTGCTGCAATAGCTTTTAGGTGTTCTAATGCACTCAAGTGAATTATGCACCACACTGCTTCTGAATGACACAGCCATTTCTGACTCCATTAATATGGAAGATTTCAGCCAAATGCTTTTAAACGATAGCTTCTCTTTATTTGTAATTTCAGACTCTATTGATTTCCTTCTGTTCCCTTCATTATGATTTCAATTGATTACCTTGGCAACTGCAATAACAATGATTGCACTTGACACTGTCTGAGACTCTCGAGATGGTATTTGAATAGGAATGGTATAATTTGGGGAAAAATGCCTACAAGAACCTGCCATTAACAGTACACTTACACTTTACTTTTATTGACTTCCCTCTCTTTCAAACAGGCTCTTGTCAGGGAATCTGTTGCTAGATATTGGTTAGGATTTCAGTGACTCATTGAAGTAAAAGATCCTTATTAACAATGAGAGCAGATTTTATACTAGTGGACTTTTTTCATCACTGTGGCACCTCAGGGAAACTTCCCACCCTAGACGACATCTTTGTCCCCTTGGTAGGAGGGCTACCAAGTCTTTGTAAGCAGTGTTCCTGGCCAAGGCTTTCTTTTACTAATTGCATTATGTCTTGCACACGAATAATTTCAAGTACAAAGGCATTATTTTAGATTAAAAGTTGAGATGGCCTTATTCACTTTTATTGCAGTTTATGACTTGTAGAAGAGCAATTACATGTGCTTTATTTTAGGGGACAGATTACTGTTTAGCTTATTTGGCATTTGTATTCTTCAGTTTGAGCTGAAGAAAGTGTTCTTCATTTTAGCTTTATTTAAGGACCATCCTCAATGTTGTAGCAGTATTCTTCCTATGGAAATAATATTATACAGGAGGTCTCTTTTCTTATTCAATCTATGTCAGAACTGTATTTATGTCAGAGCAAATATCACAGGGAAGAGAGGGTAAAGCAAAAGAGGGACAACCTTCTCTGCAAATTGCAAAGGTGATTCACATATATGAATATAATATTAGAAAGACACCACTTCAGTTTACTCTCTGCCACTGTGTCCATGATTTTTGATTTTGATTTTATCCCACATCACCAACTTCTGATTAAAGATACCTTCTGTGAATGTCAGGCATTTGGTACTTCTTTATACAATAATAGCATTCCCGTTTTTAAACCTACTATTTCAATTTCAGAAGAAAGAAAGACCAGCCTGGCAAAAGGATCTTTTTCCTTAAATGCTAGGGAATTGAACGTGAACGTAGCAAAGGAATAATTTTAGCAATCTGCCCTTCTGTTATCAGTTGTGCACTTGCAATGAAAAGCAGTGCTGCTACTACAAACACTATTTTATAGGGAAGTTGCATAATTACTATTAGTGACTGTTGACAGTTTGAAGTCATAAGTTAGGAGAGGAACACTGGAAGTTGGACATGATCACTTTCTTCAACATGATAGCCCCTTTCTGCCATCTGACCAGCAGATTCAAATATGATGAGAGTCAAGAGAAGGTAATTGTAGAGTAGTGAATATTGTATGCTGTCACTATACTTTCTACTGAGAATATTTATCCATAAATATCCATATCAAAAAAGAAAGTGAACCTTTCTTTTTATCCATTGCCCTGATATGTTTGGTGAGGTAAAAAAACTCCCAGGTAGCCCAAGTAGGCCTTTGATCAGACTTCATAGACATGAACTTCAACCATGCAGAAATTTTCAACAGTGATTCAGTCTGTTACTTTATATCTGATGTCATTCAGGGTAATGCAAATTTTACCCTAACTCACACAAGAACACCTTTAGAAACTATGTTAAAGGAGCTTCTGAAAATTTCGGACTCAATCTGATAAAACAAGCCCAAGAAGAGAATAAGCAAAGAGTCTTTATATTGGTCTATATAGTTGTTTTATATGACTCATGAAGAGATTTGAGAAGGAGGTGTATTTTATAAAATGCCATCTTGTCTTCCAACCAATAACCAGAGGTTACAGCCAAATCAGGAAAAAAATGGTGACTTCAGTAACTTGGTTGGCAGACCTTAAAAACAGTATGATGTTTTGGAGAGTAATTAGAAAATAATTACATAACAAACTACAGTCCAATAACATACTGTACAGAGTGATATGATCACCCAATAGGAAAAAATAATGAAATCATTTGAAAAAAAAAGATAAAACAGATATGTTGCCCAGACATCCTACTTCTATAATTCATTCACTCATGAATCCTAGAGGAGTTTTCAGCCACACAGCTTGAGACGATCCAGGGCTGATCAGAATAACGCTTTTCTGAAAAAAAGAGAGAGAGAGCTAATTGTAAACCTGTAATATTCTTAGGAGGAGAGAGGGAGGTAGATTAAGAAGATTAAGGAGATTAAGAGGGTAGATTAGGAGTGAGACAAGGATTTCATGGTAACACCTTGCACCTGTGGATGTGGCATCTTATTGTCACTCTCAACTAAAACAACAGTAAGAAAACCACTAAACTGGGATGCCATAAAGAAATGGTGTTATTGAAGGCTAAAAGAAATGAAGTGGTAATAATGACTATCATGAGTAACCCAAGCTTAAAATAGATAAACAACATTAAATATGAATTAATCTAGTTAGCTGGATGGCAGCTTTCTAAATTTTATATGGTCTTACTTCTTTCGAATGGTTCCCACTGCTATGGTACTGGAGTTAGACCCTCAATTTTCACCTCACTGGCAGAAAAGAAACCTTGAGATACCTTGACCTGAATGACTTGGTTAAGTGTAGGCAATGATAATTTATCTTAGCACAGTTTATCAGCAGCCATTGTGACAGTTTGTTATTTACAATACAGCTTTATGTTGTTTAGACATTGTGGGGATGTGTAGGAGACATGCTGCTTTAAGGGCATCTGATCAAAGACCTTTTTCAATACAAAAAAGGGGTAACAAGGAAAGGAGGAAACCATAAACAAAAACATACAGGGACACCTAACTGGCAAGGGAGGCAGCGAGGAAAATCAAGCCTGGTCATTTACACTAATTGATAAGGACATGTAAGAGCATGAGAATATTTATTCCGGCAAGGTTTTCTGATCTAGCACCTGGTCAGCTGGGAAGCTGAGGAGGAAAAAGGGAGATGCCAGAAACAAAATATACAGAGACACAAATCTAACAAAACATGGAGACAAAGACATGAAATGACCTCACCAGTTACAACAACTGATGGGTTATCAAGAAACTCCAGGTGCCCCTTCCAAGAAGATCAACCTGTACTTTGCAGCTGATATGATTGTAAACCAGGACAGATCCTGGTCACTGGGCTGTGATGGGTGAGGGAAATGGTAGACCTGTACAAACCCACGAAGGGATGTACAGAGGAAGGGGGAGCCACGAGAACAGAGAGCAGGAGGTAGGTAGAAAAGGGGTAGAAAAGGGCCTTTTGACATGTAGAGCAGGGCCAGTCTGTACACTTGTCTGGCTGAGCCCTGCGTCTGATCACTGGAGTCGGAAGCCTCTGATAAAGTAATTCCTTTTCTTTAAGACTACAGTAACAGGACAGTGGCGTCACCTGCTTGGAAAATCCTGCAGTCCTTGATGCGCCTTTGCTTGCTTCAGAAATCTTTGCTGCCATGCTTTCCTGTTCATTTTCTAGGCTGATCCTTCGTTCCGTTTTCCCATCACTTTTATGGGAATATCTGTGCTCTTTGGCATCTACACCCCATTAAGAAAACTCCAGATTACATCAAAAGCTTTCAGAAAGAACTGAGAATAAATCTTTTGAAGGCTAAAAGTATTATTATTTGCCTCAACTTCTAAATTTTATCTCTTCAGTGCATCTAAGTAGACAGAAAATATCAAAAATATGCTTGCTATGATAAAGTTTTGCCACCAGTTGTTAACAGCATCATTTTACGGCTCACATTTCATCAAGCTGGTTTTCCATAATGGTATTATCATTTAAAGATAATAGCCTCTTGTAGCCACCTTGTCTGTCCATGTACCGTTAATAATGTTACTAGTTTTCTATACAGGCCTGTGCAGGCTTGTGACACACAGTACCAACCCCATGATACAAAAAGTTTATACACACACACACATATTTTTATCACAAATAGGAGCCCCCCTCCATTTGCTTTCTTCTAAGTTCTAGCCTCCTCTGTTTCACAGAGGAAATACCATTCTGGAGTCATATACCTGAGTAGTGCAAGTACGAGATTTAAACCTGTATGTAAGTATATGCAATGCTTTTAAAGGCCCGGTAGAAACAGATGTACTTCTACAAAGAAAATTCACTTTTTTAGAAGTCAGGTTGACTTTAGTGGAAATATCTGAAGGAAAGATACCTTTCAATATAATATGTTGTATTGAATTAATGTATCAAGACTTGCCTCTTAGGATATTGCAACAGAACAGTACCATTATTTTCCTAAATGCAATTCTTGCCTGACAGTTTAATCATACTGTGTAATTGTCACACACCTCTATGACCAAAAAAATAGATAGAGTATTATAGCTAATGTAGTTTTCTTTTTAAAGCAGAAACATTTTCAAACTCCTCTAAAGAGTGAGCTTGTTCAGGTAAAGATTTTTTGGTTCAGCCTCATTTCCACTTTATGGTTCCTATTTCTTATAGACTTTCTAAAAAAGGACAAATTATTACATTTCATTCTGACTTGCCAAGATGCTGACTACAGTGGAGAATATCACTTCTCTGAATAGCATTCTAACATTTAAAAAGCAGCCTACAGGTGCACTTTGTCTGACATTTGGTGTGACGGAGCAATCATAGTATCTTACTACGTTGATTTCTATACCTTACCAAGAATCGAATACCAAGCTATTTTGTTCCTTTTCACCTAAGTTTTTCTCATATTTTATTTTGGTCTGATGAAGCATTGCAAATATTTTTAAGTAAATAAAGTACTATTTGGTTTTTGGTGTAAGGTAATCTAATAAAGGAAATAAAGAAATAAGTTTCCATAATGACAAAATTAATGGGAAGTTCTTTGCTTGATAGAATGAAAAGATTGTTTTGAATATGATAACTCCATTACAGGGAAGTACTTGCTCTTTGCTTCTAAGTACTGTAGCATAAAATGTATTTAAGAAGCTGATGGAATTAGCTGACTATAATTAGGGCTGATAGGAACAGCAGATTGAGGTTGGCACAATAAAGTATCTCATTCAGTTGGGCAGTTTTTTAATGCTTCCTTCTGTTGTCAGGAGTTGTCTAATCAGGTATCCGCATGGACTATGTGCTTCATATAATGGATGTCATGAACTTCTGGCTGTGGTTCCCCTTATGAAACATGCTCAATTATGTGAAAATCTGGGAATCAAAGAAAGTAATCCTAAAATATCATTTTAAGGAGCTTTGAGAGCTGAAGAATTACATTACCCTTTGGTTGCTTCGTTTTGAAAAGTGAAACTGCTGGGAAGATCTAACTGCCTACAACCCCTCTGTTTCCTCTTCCCAAAGATGACCTCAACATTTCATAGTACTTCTTCCTGAGACCTCTCAGCTATTTCTTCCCTTTTGAACTCATCTTCCCTTTTCAACTCATCTTCCCCTTTCAACTCATCTTCCCCTTGCAGCAAAAAAGTGCAAAGCTTTTCTGCCCTACCCCTCACCCCTCCACACCAAACCCAAAATCTAGAAAGGCAAATATATTCAGCATTCTGCTTTTCTTTAGATTTCCTTTGACTTATATCACATTTTTTCTAATTCTCAGCTGAACCTTTTGGTACATCTCATTCAGCCACTCCTGCCCCTTTAGTTCTTTTTGTTTCCACCTAGCCCTTCAACTGTAGAAGCTTTGATAGAGCTTCTGAACAGGTGCAACATGCTGCCTTGTCACATTTGTGAAGGAAATAATTGAGGCAAGACTTTTCCTAACAGTTTTCCTAGAACAGGTGTCAGTTCCGTGGATGAAGCTGTCAGAGTGAAGATACCTCCCTTGCTAGTTGCACTTGGTCACCAGCCGTAAGTTTCATGCCAGGAGATGTTCCCACCCAGTAAGACTTTTCCTTCCTTGAGTGCTGCACTGCCTGAAACAAATCGTTATATTGTATGCTATGGGCTTCCAGCTGCAAGTCAGAAAGGAGACCTAGAGTATCCTAGACAAAAGAGAGGACAATACACAATGCCAAAATGCATTTCAGAGTCATGAAAGAATCATAAATGTGTCCACTTTCATTAAAAGAATGTTTATCAAGGAAAAGAGTTTACATACATATATATAATCTTTTACCTAATGAAAGTGCTATGGTACTAAAGTACTTTGGCTTTCTTTAAGGGAAATGGCAACCTGGACTTTTTAATTTGGGTCCAGACAAAGTAAAAGCATATGGGACTTGATATGATACAGCCCCAGGATGACTCATAATGAATATGAAAATAGTTAAAAAACCCTACAAAAGCCCTTAGATAACTATATACATTGAGAACTATTACAAAGTATTCACTTGCATTTCCTTCACAAAGTACTAAGGACCGCCTTCTTCCCAGAGTGTCAGAAGAACAGATCAGTTCTTATGGAGCTAGGGGCATTTCTGGGTATACAAGAATTTAAACACGGCAGAATTAAACCTTGTCATTTGCTTAGGTACGAGTGTTTTTAGTAAAAAAATATATTAAAATATTTCTACAATATTGCTTTCGGTACTCAGAACTAAGCTATCTAAAGTAGTTGCAAGCTGGATCATTCATAGTGAACAAAAGTGCCTCAGATTTCTCAGTTTAAGCTCTTAGCCAAAAGCACAGATTCGTATTGAAAAAAATTCTTCTGCTAACTCATTTCAGTTTTGATGAATTCTCCCGGAAGTCCAAAACACCTAATTAAAACACAAACTACTTAAAGTATATTTTCTGTTCATCTTTCTGGTTATTGGCTTTACTTTTATGAACGGTAACTGAATTGAAAAATGTCAAAAAAATGCCAACAAATAGTAACACCTGACGAAGTAGAGCACAGTACACCTTCTCAGTCTATGCTTATGTAGATCTTTTCTTAGACCTGTCCTGAAGCAGTATGTGCCCGAAAGTTTTGATTTCCACCAGTTAGAGCAGCTGGTCTAATGAATAATGTTGGTGCTGCTACAACTTTTGACTTGGAGTCTTACAATAAGAAATATTCCTGTATAGGAACCTCTCTACCTCTGGTGTCTAAACACACATATGAAAGTGCTCAGCCAATCAATTACACAAAAAAGGAATACTAATTATTTATTGTTAACTTAGTCTGGAACCATATCAGCAATGAGCTCTGTACAAACCCTCAGTCAGTTCTGCGAAGGCCACTTGCTCCAGATGGGGAATTGTTCATCTGCACATCATTAAGAAAAAATTGTTGAAGCCCAAAACCCACGGTACTCAAAAAGCAATATTTTCTGTTATCTGATTGGCATCTACATATGTAAGAGCTGAAATAAACATTTCTTGCAACAGGAAGAAACAACTTATATTAAAACACATTCTTTAACATTTTCCTTAGAAGCCAAATACATTTGGTATTTTCTTTCTGCTTAAAGTGAGTCAGTTAACAATTCACAAGCCACAAGTTGTCACAATAGATTGTGAATGAAGAAAAGCAGACACTGAATTTTTTTCAGGGTAATAAATGTATCTGATGTTTTCCTAGAAGTGCCTAAACAATGCTGTTCAAAAAGAAATTGTATGTAATTAGACATTTGGATAGCTAAAAGTCTCCCCCATGCATATTTGAGGTGCCTTACAGCCACTGCCCTCGCTGGCTGAACAGTGAGTTTGTGGACCTTTGCTGGGACAGCAGCCGCATGTCAGCAGGATTCAGGCATATGCCTCATCTTCTTATCTTTGATACACTGGAGGAATTTATTTTTTAGGAAATTGGTAAGATTCAGAAAAGAAATCAACAGGATCCTTTAACAAAGTCACCAAGCTGGGAACATCTCCACATCATAAGCTTAGTCAAGGACATGGTGTAAGCCTTGGGAATCCTAAGAATAGCTGCATCTTCCTTGGAAGTAAGTGGCATCTGACTAAATGTTGTCTGGTAAGCTATTGCCGTCATCAGTAACATAATGATATTCTAGGTGTCAAACACACTAATGTGAGTAGTTGCATCTATTAGCTTGAAAGTACACAGCATCAACCAAAGACTTCTCCTCAGAGTGCAGAGACATTTTACAACGCACAGAAAGTCAGCCCTGCACCTTCTAACATGCCAGATAGGCAGGTACAGTAAGGGTCTGTTTCCTTAGTCTGTTCTGCATCATTCTCATGACTCCAATTAATTGTAAATCCCATATGGAATTCTTCCAGCCAAAATATTTTGAATGGACAATTAATGAAGTGTTTCATTTTAGTTTCCAGGTTTGCTTTATGTTGTTTTTCTCAATATACTTTAAAATTTAAATGTAGATCCTTCTCTTCCACTTCCCCTTTCTCCTTCCTCTTCCACTTCCTCCCTCCTTCTTTATATGACCTTTAAAAATTATTTTTCTCCATTTTTCCTTGCCCTTTCTTTTTTTTGTTTAAAAAGTTAATAAAATCTGCAGCGAGCTAAAATCATTCTAGACAGAAGCTATGCACATTATGTTCAATACAGAAACTGTCAAAAAACTAAATTATTGATTGTCACTGCAGCACAGACCACTCTGAAGACATGTTTCGGTCATATTCACTATTTACTATCTACACACATTTCCTCCCGCTGCAACTGTCAAGGAGGCTTTCAGGTGCAATGTACTACTGTACTACATACTTGGAATACTTGTATCAGCTCTGTACTTGCAATTCTCTTGCAGGAGAGCAGGAGAAGGACTTAGCTCAATCGACCTGTGCAATGAATGATACTTAAGAAACAGTTGCTGCTGAGAACCTCTGAAACACTTCTCTCAGCTTAGCCATAATGCCCATTGGATAAGCCACAGTGCCATATTTTAAACAAAAGACATTTGGATTGTTTTCTGAAGATGTTATTGCACTGCTGCACTTCTCTCCCTCCATCTGCCCCCACCCACCCCCCCCCGGAATTTATGCACTCTTCAGCAGAAGCAGCAAACAGTTTTCGGGTACTAGCCCACCAAGGCAAATCACTATGCTTAAGGGAATACCCACTACTGAGCTTCAATCATTTATCGCGTCATGAATGTGTATTTCAGGTACAGTGAAACTTTTATAAGGTTATCGAACGCATAGCAATTAATAAAGCACAGGCAAAGTCAAACAGCAGTGTATTTGTTATTTAAGAGTTCACTGGTGATATATTGTATAAGACGTTAAATACAGTTTAAATATACTACCCTTCCTCCCAACAAAGCTCCAGACTTGTATTACTTCATTACTGGGAGTAACCAAATGCATTTAGACGGAAGTATTCATTATTAAAACATTAGATTAATTACAAAAAAAAGGTGTATTTTTGTGATTAAAAGCAAAAACTAATCTGCCACATCATGAAGGTCAGATTACACCTCTCAGGTGGTATTTTTTGGTTGTATTTGTGACTCCATCTTTACTCCAAGCTATGAAATGTCCAGTCAGACTTCATATACATTCACTGGGTGGAAGCAGCCAGATCTGCTCTCATGTAATTTGTAAATTTGTAAATCTGAAATTAGGTAAGGTTGGAAATGCTCCAATCCTCTATTTCTTTTTCTTGTCATTCACATGTTGTGGCTTCATGAAGGTGTTTGTGATTCTGTATGAAAACATTGGCATAAATCATAATCAATTATTGTATTGGGTAAGACTATAACAAATCCATTCATGCCTGTACAAAAAAAAGTATTTATGCATGGTTTAAATATTTTTTAAAAAGGTGATATGTGAAATGTATTGAGCATCTGTGTATCTACTGAGAGTTTCTACACATTTTGTTAAGAAACCGCTGTGACAGAAATTGAATGCAAGGGCCCATTTTGTTTAAAATGCACCAATAAACTTTGTTACCCGGTTACAAAAGCAGAGTGCAATAATTGACAGCCTAAGCCATCAAAGAAGTCAAGTTCTGAATAAACTTCTACACAAAATAAGAAAACAGGGCAGCTACCAGGGGGAAAGCCTACTGAAGGCTGAGGCAAAGGAAACTTTGACTATAGTGCCCATTTCTAACCAACTAGATTAGTGAAATTTGAGCTGAAAACCAAACAAGCAATAGACAAACTTGGTTATGTAACAACTGTGAGCTTCAGAGTTTTGTAAAACCTCTGGGGCAGGAGACCAATAGGTGACAGAAACCCTGGTGACAGCAGTTAAGAGGCCTTAGATGAGGACAGAGTCACAGAGACTGGCCCAGAGCCACATCATCAGTGCATGACTAGTCCCTAACATACAAATAATAAGCAGCAAAACCAATAGTTCTTCATTTGAGGACGCAGGTCCACAGGTGTCCAACACTGTATCAAGGCAAAACCTGAGCTGCAGCCGTGGTGTGCTGAGGTCAGCTATGCAGCTGCTGGCCTCAATATCCTGGGTCCCCAGTGTTGGGCTGGGCTGGACTGGGCTGCAGTTGCTGGCCCATGTGGGTGTGAAGCATGTACACATGTGTGTGTGGGAGTGGTGGCAGAAGAGGATGAAGTCCAATTACAGCTGAAGGCAGGAAGTTATACGTAAAAGTTCACTAGAAATGCGCAACTGACACACGAGAGAGAAGAGGATAGCAGATGGTGGACAAAACCCCTCTTTGCAGAGTGTTTTGTTTTTAAATGTAATTGCTGGAAATCTAGCCAGTAGAACTTTTTATCAAAAATGTGCAGTGACTGTAAGAGAAGACAAGTGTGATAATTATGAATGTGCTTCTTTGTGACAATTCAAAGGAGGAGTAAAGTATTGACACTTCGCCAAGTGTCACTGCTGCACAACCCTGTTCAGGGTCAGGTCTTCTTTCAGATAAGGAAAGGCAAGCATCTGGGAAATTTAGCTTGAATTGTACTTTCTATAAGGAGAGGACAGAAGAAAACACTTATTTCACACTGTGGTGTTTGGCTCATAGGCAATTCTTGGTTTGCCAGTAGTAACAAGCATAAATGTAGAGTCAATATTGTAAAGCAGGAAGAAGTGAATGCTGACATGTTTACAGCATACCAGACTGTATTTGAAGATCTTGGGTGTCTTCCAGGAAACAAACCATAAAAATGAACTCAAATGTTATACTAGTAGGAAAGTACTGGGGAAGGTAATGGTGACATTACAAAGCAAAGTAAAAAGACAGCTAAACTGTGCTGGAGAATGGCAAGTTAGAGAGAAAGAGGGAGAACATATAAATCACAGAGACTCAGTGCTGATTGCAGATAGGTCTGAAAGGATTGACATAAAAGCACCTTGAAATCTAACTGTGGCTACAAGGCAAGAACACTCTTAATTACGTATTACTGGAGAAATAAAAAGCAATAGGGAATAGAAAATTATTTATACATTTATGCACTAACAGTTATTCTACTGGCAAAAAAAAAAAAAAAACCACAAAAGCAGAAAGGAATCTGTAACTGTAGACTTTTGACAAGTTTTTTAGAAAAATCAGGTTTGCTGGACAACCATCTGGTATACAGGAAACAGATATATACCTTAATGTGCAGTGGCAGAACTTTGAAGAATATTACATTAGCTCATCTTAGAAGAGAGCCAATATAGGAGAAAATCTTTCAAAAGATTGAACTTAGTCACATTTTCACCTAGCAAAATTTGCAATCAGACATTATGTATAAAAAAAATCTCAAAGTGATTTTGGAAGCAAGTAATATATTTTTGCAAAGATCTTTTGAAAGAGTTAACACTTTGGAGAAATTTTACAATTAAAATGCTGCACAGCATGTTACTAGTGAAGGCATTTCAGCCTTTTTTGGAAACAAGTATAATACTTTATCAAAATGTCAGTGCATGAAAAAGTACAGGAGATGCTAATACTTCCTTGCTTTTAAATAGTTGAACACAAATTTTTGGTTTGTTTCCTCTGACAGTGAATTCATTTTTCATAGGATCAACATGTTGAGCTAAACTTTCTAATAATGTAAACCATGTCTTTCACTAGTATTTTACAAATAGTCTGCTTATTTCTCAGTATTTGTGATGCATATGCAACACAGGTAGCCCAACAACACTATCCCGCAAAAGAAAGGGAAATATCAGTGTTGTGTTTTGCTCTTGTCAACTTCATCAGTACTTCTTTAAGAAAGATATGAATGAAGAAATTAATTGCAAATTCATTTTTAAAAGACCCCACCTGGAGTACTGTGTCCAGGTCTGGAGTCCTCAGCACAAGAAGGAGATGTAATTGTTGGAATGGGTCCAGAGGAGGGCTACAAAAATGATTTGAGGGCTGGAGCGCCTCTTCTATGAAGACAGGCTGAGCGAGTTGGGGTTGTTCAGCCTGGAGAAGAGAAGGCTGCGGGGAGACCTAGTTGCAGCCTTCCAGTACTTGAAGGGGGACTGTGGGAATGATGGGGGCAACCTCTTTAGCAAGGTCTATTGTGACAGGACAAGGGGTAATGGTTTGAAACTAAAGGAGGGTAGATTGAGACTGGATATAAGGAAAAATAGTTTTTACTGTGAGGGTGGTGAAACACTGGAACAGGTTGCCCAGAGAGGCAGTAGATGCCCCATCCCTAGAAACATTCAAGGTCAGGTTGGGTGGGGCTCTGAGCAACCTGATCCAGTTGAAGGTGTTCCTGCTCACTGCAGGGGGGTTGGACTAGATGACCTCTGAAGGTCCATTCCAACCTAAACCATTCTATGACTATGATTCTAAGTCATTTGGGACCACTTTTAGAAACACTTTGATAAGCAGTGCTTTACCAGTAACAGAGAAAGCAAGTTACCACTGCAGAAATACCAAATGGAAGTTGGATAAAAGCCGTGGAAATGTTCAAATGTAGCAGATGTCTTTCTCAGAGCATATTTGCCTTATGGAGAATGTTTGAGCATGAAAGTCAGATCATAGAGAAGGTATGTGTGAACAGTTGGGATTCATCATTATATATTCCATGTCACAATGACTGATCTGTGATGTTCTCCTTGATGTTTGCCACTGTGACGGAGAGCAGACATTGGCCCTGTGGCACTTCAATCACAACAAATTCTAAAAGATTGCAGAGACTGAGGCACACCACATCTTGAAATATTGTTCCTTGACAATATTATAAATAGTTGTTTTAGTAGAGCTTCATAGGAGAAAAAGGTAAACAAACCAGCCCTGTGGGGCTGATCTTCCAGTTCACTTTCATAGAGACTTTGTCCAGTGAGGACACACCTGTATTTTTCATATATGGCATGAAACCACTTTTCTACACTGAATGAAAAGTGTGAATAGTTAGCAGGTGAGGGGCTGTTACTTGGCTCAAGAAAGAAGTGAAAAAGTAGAGGTACCCCATACACTATTCACAGCTGTTCTCTAAAACTTCCCCATGCTTTTTCACTCCTTAACACTAAGAATATCCTAGATTTCACTTCAAAGCTCTGTCATCCTACTCAATTGAAACTTATAATTTCAGTGCTATCTGTATATGCTATCAGAACTTATTAGGATGTGCCTTAAAACTCCCTAAAAATGTATTCTGTCTTGTCCCACATCATAAGCTGTAGTATAAATAACCACTCTAGTTACTTCATTCATTTGCTTAATTAATCCATTAATAATTTGGGATTTAGTATTAAACAAAGCCATCACAAAATTTCTACTCTCCACTGCAGAGGTGACCCCAGATCATGGGTTTGCCCCAGTGTATACAGAATTTTCAATAAGCCTTCATTACTTTCCTTTGCTATCAACTCCACTGTACTGTCATGTCATTAAAATAATGCATGCCTGCCAGGTTCATGATGCCATCTTCCAGCACTGTTCAGCTTTATAATATCACCTCACACTGTATCTCTGAGTTCAACCTACCATAAGGCAGCAGTTTGGCAACATCTTTATGGGACTTATGCAAGACTGCAGGAGTTTCAGCAAGGGTGAAGGGATAAAGTGCCTACAATAATGATATTAATGATCTCACTAATGTATTTATTAGTCAGTGTGTAGAGCAGAAATGAGAATTGATTTATCTGTCATTATCACTTCCTCCATCAACCTGGTTCTACAAAGCAAAATGTCAGATTTGCTAAAGGGAACTAGTGTTATTGAGCAGGAATGATGTGCAGCACTCCCACTTTCTCTCTAGTATTTTGTGTTACAAATCAACATAGCACTCAAGAACTTGACAATCCCAGGAGGAAAACTGCAGGATATCAAGGGTAAAGTTTCAAGATCCTGTGTATGACATGTGAGACTAATCACCTCCTAAACTATGTAGGTACTTTTGAAAAAGTTCTCTCTATCCTCATGTTGTTTTTCTATGCCAAAGCAGCCAGGATTGCTTTATGCAAACTTGTGCTCCGCTTCTTTCCTTTTACTGCACCTGGGAATCAAATGCATTGGCCAAAGTTTCTGGAAGGATATACATAATACTGTCTCTGATAACCGATATTTCTCCTCTGATTTTTCAGCTGGTAAGTATTCATGAAATAGCTGTTTCTATGCTCTTTCTCTGGCGAATAAGGCTAATAAAAATAATTTTAAAAACACTCTAAAAATTTATTCTAAATTAATTATTTAAAAATTATCTGTTGTCTTTTTAAAAAAATTCCTTAGTCTCAGAAGGTTAACAGTGTCATACTGAACTGAGACATAGAGTGAGTGTATCAATATTAATAAGCTCAACTGAAGTGTCACTGGCTCCCACATAGTTTTGACACCACACAACCTGACTAATAAAATAAAAACTAATTTTAAAAATAATTTACCTCCTGGAGACCTCAAAATGGATTTTAGTAATGAAAACTAACATGGATTTTTCCTGATAGGTGAAGCAAATGAGACTGTGGAAGCATGTATATGTTCACAAGGGCAAAACGAAATATCCAATAAGCTGGTCTACCCAATTAGAAGTAATTTTGAACATTGCCTATCAGTATTTATACACAAGGGTTTTCTACTGCGGCCTAAACAAAACAAAACATAAATTGTTTATATAGCAAGATGGTCATTAACAACTGTACTCACCAGAACTGTTCTCTAATGACCAATGAAATTGTCTAAATCCATAAAAGAAAACAGCTCTGTATTTTTTTAGGCTAGTGGATGAGTAAGACTAATCATTCGGTGAACTCTACTGAAGCACTTGGTACAGATCCTCAACCTGACTTTGCCTTTGCAGAGTACTAATTAAGCTGCAGGTAGAAACATCCACCTGCACAGAGGTCTTTTTAAAATTATGGCTTCATTTACTTTCCTCATATTTTAGTCAGGGTTTATATCACATATGGAATTTCAGAGAACTGAACCAGACAATCTGTCAGTAATCTTTTAAAGGACAAAAGGGCAAGATCTACCGACTTCTAAGTATTAGCAGGTTATAGAGGTGGCTTCTCCATAAGAAGGAAAAAAAGCTGATGCAGGTAACAAAAAATACATGCTATATACTGTATGTGACATATGCCCACAAATCTATTTTGTTTTAAATCCACAAAATCATAGTAAGTGGAATAAATCCCAAATAGGAACCAAAGTTTCAGGGTTTGGTTTTTAGAATTTCTTGCATATCTGAAGCTAAATATGTAAATCCCCATTAAAATGTTAGAGTCAGTATGGCCTCCACTGCAGGAGGGCAAAGACCCTTTTAAAAGCAGTGTTCACACTTAAGAACAAAGTAAAAGGAATCTTACAGAAATTAGATGTCCAGCCTGGCAAGACACAGATTGAATAGGTACTCTGTGAGATGGATAGGAAATTGGCTAACGGGTTACACTCAGCAGATGGTGATCAATGGTTTTTATCCAGGCTGACAGGCTGTTCCAGCCAGGGTCCCACAGGGATCCATACTGGGCCCCACACTGCTCAGCTTCTCTTGATCACAGGATTGAAAACACCCTTGCCAAATTTGCTGATGGCACCAAACTAGGTGGTAAGGTACACACGTCAGAAGGGAGACCCATCTTGCAGAGAGACCAGGACAGGGTGGAAGAATGGGCTTTCAGGAACTCTACAAAATTTAATAAAGTGCAAAGTCCTATACCTGGGATGACATAACCAGTCCAGTACAGGTTAGGATAGAGGCATGATCATCCCACTCTTCTCAGTGCTTGTCTGACAACTCATGGAGTATTCTGTCCAGTTCTGGTCTCCACAATTCAGGAAAGCTGTGGACAGACTGGAGAGGTCCAAAAGAGGGCCACAAAGGTGGTCAAAGGGTTGGAGAACCTGCCCTTTGAGGAAAGGCTAAAGGAGTTAAGTCTTTTTTCCCTGGAAAAGAGAAAGCTCCTGGAAGACCTTATCACAGTATTCCAGTGCTGAAAGGGCAGCTACAAAGGTAATGGAGGCTCTCCCTTCACAAGGACCCACATAGAGAAGACAAGGGACAATGAGCACAAGGGTCACTGGGAGACGTTTCATCTCAAAATAAGGAAGAAATTTTTTACATTGAGACCAACATTCACTGGAACAACCTCCCCAGGGACATGACAGAGCCCCTGTCACTGGAGGTTTTCCACATGCAAGTAGACAGGGTGCTGGATAGTCTTATAGGGGCTCCCTTTCATACAAAAGGTTGGCCAGATGATCTTTCAAAGTCTCCTCCAACCTGGAGATTCTATGATTTCATTAACCTTTCATGATGAGATTTGAAAATTTTTGTTCACATCAGGTTTCCTGTCAGGTATTCATTAAGTAGAGTATGCAAATTTAAGACATGAAAACAGGAAGCAATGATCTTACCTTTAGTGGCAAGCAGTGCCTAAAATTTGTGGCTGTTGAAGTCTGTCAAGGTTTTCTTCTCCACACAGTTTTACAGATCACTTGCACTAGGATAAAGAGGAAGAGACACTTTCTCATCATGAGATGCCTGTCTCAGTTGGGAAGCCGTAACTCACAGCCCAGCGGTGACAAAGAACAGCTTTCTGAACAATCTCTCAGCTTTAAATGAGCATATGACCACTTCTCAGCAACTTCAAAACATACTTGAAAGGGCTGTTCTAAAGGAGGGCTTTGTACTGAAGCAGAATTGGTCACACCTTTACATGAACAAGGGCAGCTTCTTTTTATTTGCTCCCATCTTCCTACTACCTGACCATGCAGTGGTTCCTTTTCGCCACATCTCCAGATTAGATTTCTGGTCTATCTCTACTATGTCCACCTCACAGCAGTCGGAGTGGTTAGATTTGGAGCTGAAACCCTAGTCCAATCCTTTCCTGTTAGAATGTCTACTTTTGGGTGTTAGCATGTTTCCAAGCCTAAGATAAAGCCTCCTGACTCTGACACTTCAGGTGTAGACACATAGAGGAGATGTTTGTGGCCACTGAATACCAGTTGCAACACTGTGAGTGGTTCCTAAACAGCTGAGTCTACTGCCCAGGAGGGTACCTACTTGTTTTTCAGCTACTGAGCATTAGAATTGCAGGACACCGATAATTTAGATCACATGGGAAAAATAAGAAGTTGATAAGGTGATCACCAGATGAGAAATTGAAAGAACTGTAATTATACAAGATACATAAAACAGCGTTCCCATTGCTAACGTCAACTTTTTCTTTGCATTCAAATGATTTGCCTCTGTGGCTATCCTTTTACGTTAAACTGGAAAGCTTTACTGGCATTAAAATTTGATTTATTATACTCATGATTAGGTAAATAGCTTGTTGCTGTATTTTGTTATTTGCCATGAGAAAA